>NW_008682631.1:7842-22716 GCF_000695815.1 Acanthisitta chloris
AGGTTGGCTAAAGCCTTGAGCAACCTGTTCTGGTGGGAGGTGTCCCTACCCAGGGCAGGGGGTTGGGACTGGGTGATCTCTAAGCTCCATCCCAACCCCTTAATGTTCTATGATTTTTTATTTATCAATGCTTTACTGTTTGCTCCTAAGTGATCTTCATGTACAATAGTGAGAAGTAAAATGAGATTTACTGGGCAGGTTTGCATGCAGGAGCTGTTTCTAATCTTCTCATCTTTCAAATTGAGGAGAGCAGAATAGGCTTCCCATAGTTTGCAGGGAGAGGTGGTTGGTAATTGCTACTTTTCTTCCACAGAGTTTGGCCAAACTGATAAATAATAGTTTCAGATGTCTAAGAGGTACTTTAATTTTGCTTTAATGTACTTTATACCTCCTGGCTCGCCTAAAGGATTTCTAACACACCTGTTTTAACTCCTTGTGGATTTGGCTAGGAGAGGACAAACCCTGTTGCTTAAAATTCTGATTGTGGTTTACTTGAGTCCTGATTAGATTTAGGTCAGCACAAACCTTAGAAACAGATTTGGGTATTACAGATCCATTTTTTGAATGCTAAAGATAAATATATACAGGCTGGGTGAGGGAAAAATTTTCATTTATTAGGAGGAAGTCCTGTCTCCTGTGTGGAGCAGGAGCAGCCTCCTGAGGAGAATGAATTAGTCATGGCAGCTGGGAACAGCTCTGGCTGTGCCACGCTATAATCCAGGGACACACAGATGTGCCAACACCAAAGCCATTAACTAGACAGTTTACAAGACTCCCTTGTATCCCACAGGGAGTGACTGTTTTAGAGCTACCCATTCCTGCATCCCAAGGATGTCCTGGTTGTATCCTGGTGTTACCTGCCAAGGTGGAAGATGAATACAGGAGTGAGGCTGAGTGTACCTGCTGGAAGTAGGACCTGACATCCCCCAACGCAGCGTGAAAAGCTGCTCCAGTTCTTCATCCTTCAGCTCTGAATATACATTTCTTTCATGTACTAATTACCCCTATTGTGTGAGGTTTTCAGCTGTTTACTTTAGCTAAATAGCTCATTATTTACTACAGCATTCTCTGCCCTGAGTGACTGAATGCCCTGTAAACCCTCCTATTGAAGAGCAAACAATCCTTTCTCTTTGCACTTTTCTCTTGAGACAAAGCCACAGACATGTGTAAGACAAATTCTTCTGATCCTGGGTATGCAGTGAGAAAAGTGATTGTGGATTAATATTGTTTGATCTGTCTGTAATCTGTCACTTGGAATTTATGTGTGTATTTATGAGGTGCTTAGAAGTGATACTGAAATGTGCGATTATAGGGCAAGGGAAAGGAGTATCATCAGCAGAAAGGGATGAAGTTGCTTCTCCACCATCACACAACAGCGTGATGAGGCTCCAGGCTGGGGGAGGAGTGGGGAGAGAGGTGTTGGTCACAAAGGGACTTGGCAGCACTGGTGGCAGCAGCTCAGTGGGAGCCAACAGTGTGCACAGGGGGCCAAAGATGCCAAGAGCATCTTGGCCTGGCTCAAGCACAGTGTGGCAGCAGGACTAGGGCAGTGATCATCCCCCTGGACTGGGCACTGGGGAGGTCACAGCTCAGTGCTGTGTTCAGCTTTGGGCCCCTCACTGCAAAAAGGCCATTGAGGCACTGGAGTGAGTCCAGCCAAGGGCAAGGAGGACAGAAAAGGGCTAGAGCACATGAGGAAGGGCTGAGGGAGTTGGGCTTGGTTAGCCTGGAGAAGAGGCTCAGGGGTGACCTCCTGGCTCATTGCAGCTCCCTGACTGGAGATTGGAAAGAGGTGTGGGATGGTCTCTCCTGCCATGGCTGCAGGGGGAGGACTAGAGGGAATGGCCTTGAGCTGAAACAGGGCAGTCAGGGGAGATGTTAGGAGAAATGTTTTCCCTGTGAAGGTGTTCATGCAGTGGAGTATTGTCCAGGGATATGGTGGAGTCACCGTCCCTGGAGGTGTTTAGGAGGTCTCTGGATCTGGCACTGGGGATGTGGTTTAGGGGTTCCAGCAGTGACAAGTTAATGGTTGGACTCAATGATCTTAGAGGTCACCTCCAACCTTATTGATTCTATAATTCTATGATCACCACCAGGAATTAAGTATCAGGGCTATCTAATTAAGGAGATTCAGGTCCCATTTTCAAGCTGTTTCCCTGGAGAGCCCCAA
Organism: Acanthisitta chloris; assembly: GCF_000695815.1. Taxonomy (NCBI): domain Eukaryota; kingdom Metazoa; phylum Chordata; class Aves; order Passeriformes; family Acanthisittidae; genus Acanthisitta; species Acanthisitta chloris. Next base: position 10,013 of record NW_008682631.1, read on the forward strand.
ATCCCATGTGTCCTCTTGCTCAGCATCTTCTGCTCTCCATCACTTGTTTGATTACATGGTTTTAATTCTCGGTCATACTTAGAACATCTTCATGAAAGTTTAGAATCTTAGAATCATATATATTAATATAATCTATTTCTATAATTAATATATCAATTATATCCTCCAGCAGCAGTTTCAGACACCTCTTAAACACTTCCAGGGATGGTGACTCCACCACGTCCCTGGACAACCTCTTCCAGTGTCAGTTTAGCAGTTGAAGTGTAACTTTGGGTAGGCAGTTTAAGTTTATGCTTTAGGTTTTTTCTGTTGAGGACTTTAAGATGCTTTAAAAGGGCTAAAAAGTTGTTTGACAGGAGCTGCTATGAACAACTTCCAGAAGCAGCTGAAGTTACACCTTCCAGGCTGCTTCAGTGATGTTCAGGGAGGGAAACATGCAGTTTTCCTTCAGTCTTCACAGCCAGCCTGATAAATATAGTCACTTTTAATTTGCCTTTCTTAATGAACAGCAGCTCAGTTTTTCATTTACAAATTGCCAGGGCAGAGCACATTGAGTTGTTGCAATAATTGTGGCTTTCAGAAGAAAGAAATAAATGAGAAGAGAATGGCTTTTGGAGACTGTTACTATGCAAAGACTGTGGGAAGCAGCATCCTTTTAGAGGCCTTTTTGGTGCATCTGTTATATAAATGTTCACTTTAATTTGTTGCAAGGTGGAATAATCTGATTTATTAAGGCTCAGGAGTGCATCAGCCTGAAGAGATGTCACTTGGATATTGCTCTCTGAAATAAAACCCTCACTGAATTGGGGTTTTTCTTTGCCAAACCTCAAGCCACACATTCCCTGGGATCTGCTAGGTTGTATTTTCCAGCTGCTTCAGTGTGGCATGGAGTGATGTCCCATTGCTGGCACCAAGTCAGGTGCCTTTGCCTGGAGCTTCATTGCGTGACACAGCTCTGCACGACATGTGGACTATTTATAGACCAATATTCTTTGAGCCATAAAGTTCTGCTTTAAAAGACATGATTCTTCTTTTTTCCCCTGTCTGACTTCCCGTGGAAGGGAGGAAGGAAATTTGGGCAATTGGTTGTGAATTGAAACATGACTCTTCTGAAATTGCTTTGAAGTAGCTGTGAGTGAAGTTCATCAGATGAGGAATTCAGCAAGTAGCAGCAGAGTTTCATCCTAAAAATGCTTTTGTTTTCCAGAGGAAGATGAAATCGGTGGTATTGGCACTGCCTGGCATGTGTTTCAACCATCACCCACAGAAATTGCTATGATCAATATGCAATTATTGCAAGGAAAACAAGTTTCTAATTACCTGCTGAATCAAATAGGTGTCAAATAGGTTTATTTCTATCCCATTTTAATCACTTTTCAAGGATATTTTGTCTGTCTTGAGCCAAACCAATTATTTTGTGTTTATACATCTACAAAACAACACAGTCTCCTTCTGGAATATGTATTTCCTGAGCTCATCTTTTAGGGAAGTCTTAAAATAATGTGTTTGCGTGTGCTGCTTTTTGGACAGATTGAAATCCCAAAGTATTTTGGATGTCCTGTTTGCAGCTTGTCCCATTGTGCAGCTCCTCCTCCTGCATTACACTGAGCTCAACTGTCCTGGGCAGCTCATGGACAGACTGATGGTCCAAAATTATCCCATTCTCTGTTGATTAGGGCATAGAAATTGGCAGGTAGAAAGGTATCAGTGAGTTATGAATGGCAAACACCCCCTTGGTGTTCTCCATGAACATGGATGTGTGAAGTATTGTATCAAGGAGAGGAAATTATCCCGAAAAATGGAGGTCTGGTAACAATACTATTAAGAGAAAATGATCCAGGCTTGGCCTCTGTGAGCAGAAGTGCCCCCAGCTATATCACTTGTCCAAATAGCACACTGCAGTCTCAGCTTTAAAAGGCACTTCAGTATTCCTAAACTGAGGAATTATTCATAGCATAATGTACATGAGAGCTATTTTTAGAATGTGCAGACTAGAGACTATTCATTTTACATTTACTTGGGGATTTGGACTCTATTTCAGCCTGGGCAGCACAGAGTGAGCTCTCTGGTAAAATATCTTGTGAGCTTAGAGCAGGAGGAAAGGAGAAAATTCTGTGTCTGGTGTTTTGTGTCCAATAGAAGGACAGAGATGCTGCCTTGGTCTACTTAATTAATCTTCTACTTATTATAGGAAAGAAAGACATAATCTTAAAAGCCTCGGTGGAAGAACTCAAGCTGCACAGGAGTGATTGCCAGTAGATGTTCAAGTCAGGTATAGACACATCCATATTGCCTTCAATCCATATTAAAAGCATAAATGTAATGCTTGCAAATAGATATTTAACAACACTGGGCCTCGAACATATCCCCTGTGTTCCCCTTGTGTTAGCACACAGGACCTGTGACTGCTCTAAGTGGGTTTTGAGGGCATGAGTGGCCTTTACTCATAGCATGAGATTGCTGGTGGTGGCATGTTGGCTTGGAGGGTAAACACTCCATCTTCTCAAAGCTACCGCTCAGAGGGTGTTTTTTAGCTGAGAGGTTTCAAACAAATTGCATTTTGTTTCCATAGAGGCCACAGAGCTTCTCCCCACGCCTGGCAGCTTTGCACAAACTTCAAACCCACTTTTCTATAAGCCTTTAAATGTCACTGAGGATAAACCCAAGCAAAGCCTAAAAAATATTCAGAGGAAAAGATCTGGTTGAAAAAAACCCCACTTTAAAGCCTTATTTAGTTTGAAGTAGCTGCAGAGGAGTCACTGGAGTGTTTACTCCGTACTTGGCCATTAATATTTATCTTGGAGGAGCTGAGAAGGCAGAAAGTGCTTTGGTATCAGCCCATTACGCTGGAGGTGAGGCAGAAGAACACGTGAAAGCATTTGCTGACCATGCAAGATGTATCTCTTTCAATAATAGAAATAGAGTTCTATTTTGGGTCTCTTGAGGGAATAAGCATTTGTGTTAATGGCTCTCACTGCCGTGAAGGCTGTGGTACAGCTTCTGCTCAGCCTAATGACCCCTCACATCCAGGCCCTGGCAGGGCAAGGGCTGGAACAAAGCTGACAACCTTCTTCCCAGCACCAAATGCACTGCCAGAGTCGTGTCTGAGCCAGCACTGCTGCAGGGTTACAAATCCAACCCTGCATTGAGTTTGTAGAAGAATTCGGCTCTTGAAATAGCTTTAAGTTGACTGCCAGACTCTCTGCTCTTGACAAAATCACTGTTCATTTGCAGCTGAAGCTGAGTCTTTGAAGAGCATTTGTGTGGATATATAAAGAGTAAACTTCTCTCCTATGCTAAATTAAAGCAGAAATTCCTCTTTTCCTTAGCTCCAACATCCTGACAACAACAGAGTCCAGTGATGACCTTGAAACAAAGTGTTTGCCCTTGCTTTATGCTTTATTTTTCTGGGAGAACTATTTCCAATTCCTATTTTCAGTGGATTTCTGTTACAAAGTTTCTTGCAGGTCATAAATATAAAATCCACCTTGTGTTCACAACTGAGTTGTAACTCCTTGGTGAAGCCCCAAATATAGTCCATTATTCAAGGTGCTTTCAAGAGTTGTACCCATAGAGATATGAATAACTGTCCCTTATCTTTCAGGCATGTTTTGCAGGCAAATATGTCATGTCAAGTTGACTGTGATGGATGAGATTTATTGCACTATATTGACTATACTAATATATAAGAATCCATACAGTTATGTTCCTAAGGGAGAGCAGCTGGAAAACCACAGGCAGCAGAGAATTGCCCAAGCTCAAAATTCCTCAGAGTGCCTTAAAATGTTTAGACTTCACTAAAATTATTATATCATCTTATTTTGGCTTTTTAATTGTTTTATCATTCTTTATGGGATGCTGCTGAGAGACTGCTATGGTACACATGTATGTGTGTGTGTATCTCTATATCTAGATATTTATAGCTATATATATCCAGAGAGATATGTGTATGTATCTATTTAAAAGTTGGGGTTTGACCTTCTGTGGTAGAAATACCACGGTTTGGATCCTAGGCTGCCTGGATAAGTGGAACTTGGATGTAGTCTATTGATTTTATGTTAGTATAAGATCATCTTTCCCTTGAACCATCCTGTCCTGAGGCTTCTTACACCCTTTCCCAGCTATGGTGTTGCTGCAAGGGAGTGCAGCTCTTATCCCCCAGAATGGGAAGAGGTAGATCTGATCTAAGCTGTTATCTCTCCTTCTCCCTCGCCCTCACCCTCTCCTCTCCAAATCCCCTGCCTGCCTCAGCATTTCTCCCTGAAAAGGGAACTGAACATCCCTTTATCACAGAGTTCATGGCAGTTTGCAGTCTGAAATTCACTGGAGCAGCTCTGACAGTTTATATTCAGCAAAAAAATCTGCCCTTGGGTAGTATTAATAGTGTAATTTTATATTCATATTCATCAGCCTGTCAGCTTCCACCTGGAAGGACAGCTTCCCACTGCAATGGGAGCTGCTGATCAACATGCTTAAGATACCAGAGTAGGAGTCAATTATTGAGGATTGAAAGTTTATAAAAAGTGGCTTAAAGTGACACTTTTTTTCCCCTGCTCTTGGCAAAGCATCAGCTCTCTGCCGGCAGCAATTACAGGGGGAGCTGTCACTGGAAATGCATCCTGCTTGTCTACACTGGAGTGGCTAAGTGAGACCAGGATGAACCACATCCCTCTTTGCTGCTGAAATGCTTTTCAGGATGCAAAACCAGTTGTGAAGGAAGAAGTGAGGAATGTCTGTTACTCCTGTTCTGGAGCAAACAATTCGCTGGAGCAAGTCCAGCCAAGGGCAAGGAGGGCAGAAAAGGGTTAGAGCACATGAGGAAGGGCTGAGGGAGTTGGGCTTGGTTAGCCTGGAGAAGAGGCTCAGGGGTGACCTCCTGGCTCTCTGCAACTCCCTGACAGGGGTTGGAGAGAAGTGGGGGATGGTCTCTCCTGCCATGGCTGCAGGGAGAGGACTAGAGGAAATGGCCTTGAGCTGAGATAGGGCATAGTCAGAGGAGATGTTAGGAGAAATGTTTTCTCTGTGAGGGTGGATCAGGCACTGAAATATTGCCCAGGGAAGGGAGGTGGTCACCATCCGTGGAAGTGTTTAAGAGTTGACTGGATCTGGTGCTGGAGGTTACGGTTTAGGGGTTCCAGCAGTGACAGGTTAATGGTTGGACTTGATGATCTTAGATATCTTCTCCAGCCTTAATGATTCCATGATTCTAAGTGTCGTTTCAGAAGTATTTCTTTGGAATCCATAGTGCTCTTGGCACTGGTTGTTAGTATTTGGACTATTCAGGGAGTGTTCTCCTTGACTGGATCTGGTGCTGGAGGTTACGGTTTAGGGGTTCCAGCAGTGACAGGTTAATGGTTGGACTTGATGATCTTAGATATCTTCTCCAGCCTTAATGATTCCATGATTCTAAGTGTCGTTTCAGAAGTATTTCTTTGGAATCCATAGTGCTCTTGGCACTGGTTGTTAGTATTTGGACTATTCAGGGAGTGTTCTCCAAGTCTCTCAGCCTGTGTGCACACATATTTCATGCCTTACAAGTTCCTGTACTGCCTGTCCTGGGTGAAGTACAGCTGGATTGTGTTAAGGAACATAGCATTATTTTGCTTTGAATCTTTTTTCCAGATGAGAACTTGTTTGGGCTGGAAATGTTAGCTTTCATAGGCTTTCCATGCTGAATGGGCTCCAAAAGCATTCCTTTGTCTCAGGTAAGAGGATGGAGGTGAAAGCAGCACACCTTGGGGGGTGAGTTCTGCAAGAGCCTTTGGTTTGGGGCAGATTTTGGCTGTAAGAACTGATCAGGGATGATACATGTATCCTGTCTGTGCACAGTTTGCCTTTATCCATTTGGATGGTGTTGCTTTCCATCCTGAGACTTGAGATGGTGAACCCATATGAGTAATTAGTATAAAGCCAAGGGCCAAGATTATGAAGCTGATTTAATTTGTCTGCATCTCTTGAGCAGAGAGATAATAAAGCCTAGTGCCAGGCTTGCACTGATAAAGAATTCATAAAAACAGATCATTTTAATGTGGATTTACTGGGGCTCTGGTTTTGTATACACAAGGTTTGTCATTTTTATATCATGTCCTGACTTCAGCCACTGTGTTTAAGCCCATTAGGTGGTTTCTGCAGTAATAATGTCCTTGTGTGGATTGAAGCCTATCAGTGCTCACTGGTTCTCTTATTCCCATCACAGACATGTCCAGTGACAGCACTTATGTCACCACCAAAACGTGGACAAATGCTGCAAAGAAAATTGTCCTTCTCCAAGTGGTTATGGCAACAGTTAAGAATGAATGTTGTTCTTGGGGTGACAAATCATGTCTCCTCTGTGCCTTTGCCAGGCTTCAGATTGGCATCAGCCTGCAAGAACCTCAAGTCCCCAAAATACACTACAATTCTTGCCCTCAGCAAACCCAAACAAATCATCTCCTTTTTACTACCACTGTTGTGTCAAAAACAACAAAGCAAACTAGTTGCGTTCCTCTGAAGCAAAAAGAAAGGAGAATATCTTCTTGTATCTCCCTCTAATATCTTCCCATGTCTCCATCTCTGGCTTTTTTGGCAGTGCATAATTTATCCATAAACAATTTTGCTTTTCTCTTGACTTTTTAGTTCTTAGACATGACAGATTTTAAGAGAGAAATTTTCTTGCAGTGTGTATAAAGCAAGAACTTGTGTAGTTCTTGCCTGGCACTGCATGTGCTCAATGTATTATTTATATGTGTTATAATATATAGAGAAAGTGTATGTATATATCATAGCATATGTTGTTTATATCTACAATATTCAAAGTATTAGTGTAGATTGCTGGTCCTTAAGGAGGTGTAAATGGGACAAACAATTGGTATGGAATTTTTGATAGAATTAATGGAGTCAAAGATCCTGAGAGCATCATCATTGAGCTGGCACTGAGGGGTGGCACATTGCTATCAGAAACATCATAGTATCATGGTGTGTTAAGGGGTTGGAATGGAGCTTAGAGATCATCTAGTCCCAACCCCCTGCCCTGGGCAGGGACACCTCCCACCAGAACAGGTTGCTCAAGGCTTTATCCAGCCTAGCTTTGAACACTGCCAGGGTTGAGACAGCCACAGTTTAAACTGGGTATTAGGAAAAATTCCTTCATCAAAAGGGCTGTCCAGCCCTGGCAGAGCTGTCCAGGGCAGTGGCAGAGTCACCATCCCTGGAAAGATTTAACAGCTGTGTAATGTGGCAACTTGGGGACATGGTTAGTGGTGGCCTTGGCAGTGCTGGAGGAACAGTTGGACTTGATGGTCTTGGAGGGCTTTTCCAGCCTGAAGGATTCTATGATTCCATGATTTTTGAAGTGAAACAAATCTTGCACATTGAAAAACCCAATTCTGTGTGTTAATAGCAGCTGAAAGAACAGTAATGCGATTGATTCTTTGCTCTGCATGGGCAGCACTTCACAGGAGTGTCCTGCACAGCCTTTCTTCTCCCTTATAGTTTTATTACTTATTTATTCCAAGTGCTCAATCCTGTATTGACATGTATTTTCCCGTTCACATCTGAAGCAAAAATTCCATCTCAAATTCAAACCTTAACTCTGTTACAGCATCCTTAGCTCTGTGTTGATGTTTTCACTTGGTTCTTGAAATTCATTTATGAAATGTTTATGCCATTCTAAATTTAGGCAGAAAAAACCTGACGTGAGCCACATGTCAGCAGCAATTTGGCCACTTTAGCTCTTGTCAGGAATAAAAACCTCCATGATTAATGATTTTTATGCATTGTACAGTCAATGTTCAATAAACTGCAGAGGTATAAGCACACAGAGATATAGTGAAAGTAAGAAAATGGTCTTTCATCCACTGTTCGGCTTCAAATGTTTTAAGGATGTTTAGACCAGCAGTGTTAACATTCTGAAGGCTGTAACGCTAATGCTGGAGTTAAGTTTCTGCTCCTTCCCCCACACTCACTTTTTGTGCTGTTCACAATTTTAGCTGTAGCTTTAGATTTAATTTGTGGTTTTTTCCCTTTCCCAGTGGCACTTTAAAGCGGAATCTGATGCTAATTTTGCATTAAGGGAAGAAAAAGCTAATTTCAGCTGATGAAATTAAAATGCATGGTTGTGATTTCATCTTCACTCCTGATGAAGTTGCTGATCTGGTGGAGGATGTCTGAGGAGAGAGATGGGACAGAGGAGATCTCTAATTAGAGATTCTCTCCCTTCACAAATCACAATTTATTTCCCTCTTTTCCCTGGGATTCAGCCTTTAGGTGTGCCAGGAAAGTAAACAGCAACACCAACCTTTGCCTATAGTCAGGAATCTCTTCTGCCAAGCAGTTTGTATTTTCACTTCCATAATTCTAGTGATTTAACTTCTGTTCCCTCTGGGCCATAAAACTCTACTTCTGAGTTAGATGTAAACAACAGTTCCACCACTGTTGTTTCCCTTTTGTAATAACCCATATTTAATGAAGTGGAGAACAAGTAATAAATACCAACTGTTTGCAGAGCTGCCTGCTGCAAGCAGGAGAAGGTGGAATGGCTTTTTAGTGCATTAGCACCATCGTCATTGCTGTGATTAGCAGGAGTTGGGCTGAGGTGTTTGGGACGTGATCAGAATCAACACCTGCAGTAGCATCACCACCATATGTGAGGAGCCTTCTCAGTTCCAAACTCCACTTGGCTTCATAGATTGTTAAGGGAATGGACCTTAGAGATCATCTCCCACCAGAACAGGTTGCTCAAGGCTTTACCCAACCTGGCTTTGAACACTGCCAGGGCTGGGGAAGCCACAGCCTCCCTGGGCAACCTGTGCCAGTGTCTCACCACCCTCACAGCAAAAACTTCTTCCTGATATCTAATCTAAATTTCCCTCTTTCAATTTCTCCCCATTCCTCCTTGTTCTGTCCCTGCAGTTCCTAACCAAGTGTCTCTGCATCTTTCCTGTAGCCCCTTCAGCTCCTGGCAGGTTGTTCTGAGGTCTCCACACAACCTTCTCTTCTCCAGGCTAAACAGCCCCAACTCTCTCAGCCTGACTTCACCTCCTGCTCAAGATTTTAACTTCGTAACTCAAAACTTGGTGTCTAAGAACTCAGAATTAAGCAGCTCTTTCATTTAAGCAGTAAATTTCAAACTCTTTTTCTTCAGCTTGTTCATTAAATTTTAACTTCTGCAGTCTCTTCTAGAAGGGCTTTGAGCAGGATTTTCCCTTTGCTGGGATAAATTATGCCTCTCTAGATGCTGAGGGTTGTGGTGTGTTGAAGGCTGATGTTACATTGGCTCTCAAATTGGCAAACACTATTATATTTCCTCTCTGGACATGCTGGCGGTTGTGGAGTGTTGAAGGCTGATGTTACATTGACTGTCAAACTAGCAAATACCATTATATTTCCTCTCTGGACATGTTGGGGGTTGTGGTGTGTTGAAGGCTGATGTTCCATGGGTTCTCAAACTAGCAAACACCGTTATATTTATTGCATTAACCTCTGAACCTCCTTAAAAATACCTCAAGACATCCACCACGAAGCAGACAGGTTTGTTTTTCTTTTGCTTTATAACCACAGTTTCTGTCTAATTTACTTCATTTGTCATCTTCTGTAATTGTTTTTCCAACCCTACATGTACCACAGAGCCAATATGTGAATTGGAATCAGCTGTGAAAGGCTGTTCACGAGGGGAATACCAATTTAGGCGTGTGGAGGTAGTTACTTGCATTCATTCATTTTTAAATACAAGTTTATCCTTCTGATTTTCAGCCTTTATTATTAATAATGTTGTGGTCTTCCCCCAAACAGTCTGTGGTGGCTGTGAGCTCTGCAGAGGACTGGGACTTGCAGGGCAATTTCTTTCCATTAGCCGGAATTAGCTAAAATAGTGTAAAATAACAAGGCAGTAATTGGAGCTGCTAACCTGAGCTCAAGGCTCATCACATGCATTAGAGCTGAAATGGAGAACAAACCTTTTCTCCAGTGGAAGCAACTGAAGAGCCTGGTTGGGAATCAAATGTCTTTATAGTGGTGGAGTCACCATCCCTGGAAGTGCTAAAAAAAACACGTGGATGTGGCACTTGAGGACATGGTTGTGTGGTGAACGTGGTCGTGGTGCTGATTGGACTTGTTGATCTTAAAGGTCTTTTTGAACCTTAATCACGGAATCAAAGAATCAGTTATGTTGGAAGGGACCACGGTGTGTCAACTCGTGCCACCTCCCTGCTCCAGCAGGGCCAGCCCAGTGCACATGGCTCAGGATTGTGTCCAGATGGGTGTGAAATATCTCCAGGAACAGAGAATCCATGACCTCTCTGGGCAATCTGTTCAGTGCTTAGTGAGTGCACGGGAAAGAAGTTTTTCTTTGGATTCAGGTGGAACTTCCTGGGCATCAGTTTCTGCCCATTACCTCTTGACTAGTTTACAGCACTGAGCAGAGCCTGATCCATCCTCTTGACAGCTCCTGTTCATGTACATGTATACATTGCTGAGTTGCCTCTCAGTTGTCTCTTCTCGAGGCTGAACAGCCCCAACTCCCTCAGCCTTTCCTCATCACTGAGGTGCTCCATTCCCTTCAGCATCTTCATTGCCCTCTGCTGGACCTGCTCCAGGAGCTCCATGTCCCTCTGGTCCTGAGGAGCCCAGAACTGGACACAGTACTCCAGGTGTGGCCTCACAAGTGAGCAATAATGATTCTATGATTAGTTTGACCCAGACTGGTAATTTTCTGATGTGTTATTTGATAATTTCCTACTTACCTTCCCACTTCTGCACAGGTCATAACCTGTTTTATCCTTTTGAATTCCCTGAAGCTTTTTGCTATAAAACTTGGGCATCTGCCTTCAGCATCACAGTTAGTAGGGACAGGACAAGGGGGAATGGTTTTTCACTGAAAGAGAGCAGGTGTAGATTAGGTATTAGGAAGAAATTCCTGCTCAGAGCCTGGTGAGGCACTGGCACAGGTTTCCCAGAGAAGCTGTGGCTGGTCCGTTCCTGGGGGGGTTCCAGACCAGGGTGGATGGGGCTTGGAGCAACCTGGGCTAGTGGAAGGAGTCCCTGCTCATGGCAGGGGGTGGAATGAGATGAGATTTAAGGTCCTTTCCAACCCAAACCATTCTGTCATTCTGTGATTCTATGATTCTGCTGCCCCATTGTCCTCCACCAGATCTCCAGACCTGCAGACCTCCAGCAGCAGCTGCAGGACCCAAGATTTTGTGTAAACCATCTGGTTTCAGCCTTTTTTTTCTGCTGGTAGCTGAGAAGACTCTGCCCTGCAGAGTTCTGCCAGGACTGCAGCCCAGCTCAGTCTCACCTTCCTGCTGCACATCACCCAGCTGTTCTCCTTGCCCTGCTGCTGAGCCAGGTTGTTCTTACATCTCCTCCTCTCATTTTGCTGTGAGCTCCCTGGCAGTGCCTTCATCTATTCTCTCAGGTAGTGACCTTCAGAACTGCACCAGATGACTATTTCTTCGCTTACTCATGAATCATTTCCTATTCTTTTATCAGGCTTTTTTCCTCTTCTCTTTTTTTTGCCTAGCACAGGCCTTTATTTCACAGCTGTCAGCAGTTATTTGAAGTGTACCAATGTCCCTACCCCTGAAATCCTGCCAGTTAGTGAGATAACTGCTCCTTAACACCTGCTGATCTCTTCATATATGTATCTCTGTAGACAGATAGATCTTCCCTGTGTAAGATCTCTAGTCTAAGGTTCTTTATTGAGGAGAAAGGCAACAATTCTTGTATTTTTGTGGCCTACTGAGCTTTTGTTTTATATTTATACTTTGCTGTTCTTGTTCTTCACGAAGGAGAGGCTTTGGCTAGTAGAGATGGTCCCAAATCCATGTAGCTACACCAAAAGGAAAACAAAGGTATTTGTATATTCTACTCGCTTAAACTGATTTTCCTTTCTATCACTTTCACACTGTATATTGGACATTGGAACTGTGGAACATCCAGTGCAATTAGGAAAGAATAGAGTTTATTAAAACCCACAACAAAGCTCTGTAGTTTGGGCATACTCAGTAAATGAGCATCTTGAAACAGGACCAAAGAGCAATCCAGTGTTTCAGTCCAGCCAACACTCCAGTTTGAGTCCAGCCAACACTCTGGAAGCTTTCTTGGACAGAACTCACACTACAGAGGATGGTGAAATGGTTTAATGCTACAGATTTGCTGGTGGCTAGATACAGAATTATGAGGGCTCTTCCTAAAAGCTGGCAAGTCTCTTCCTAGTAAATTGTGGGATGTTTGGATTCAGTGGCAAGAGAAACAAAGCTGGAAAAATAGTGCCCACAGGGATGTTGTGGTATGAGGAGCAACAGAGAGAACATTGGATTAATTAACATAGAACTTTGTGGTTCCATCATAAGAACTGATTAATGCAGAGTTAAATGGACACAAAATACTCTACCACTCCAGTGTTACAGAGAGAAAATGGGAAACACTTCCAAAGTTCTTCCAGTGACGAAGGCACTGACCTGTTCTCTCTGTAACCAGTGACAGGACCAAAGGGAATGGCCTGAAGTTGTGTTGAGGGGGGTTAAGTTGGATATCAGGACAAGGTTCTTCCCCCAGAGGGTGTTTGGGCACTAGAACAGCTCCCCAGGGCAGTGGTCACGGCCCCAAGCCTGACAGAGCTCAAGGAGTGTTTGGCCAATGCTCTCAGGCTCATGGTGTGATTCTCAGGGATGTTCTATGCAGGGCAGGAGTTGGATCATCTGATCCTCAAGGGTCCCTTCCAACTC
>NW_008682631.1:22778-39034 GCF_000695815.1 Acanthisitta chloris
AGCTGCCATGCTCAGCATGCCTTTTGAACATCAAGCTCTGCTGTTTGTTCCAGGGTACAATAATTCCCTTTTCAAACACAGAAGGTACAAACATCCTGTCCATTTCTGTGAGGAACACCACTTCCAAAAATGTCCTTTATGATAATACTGAGAGGGACACATCAAAGAAGAACCTTGTCAAAATTTCCCCCCCATCTAAAATAAACCTGCAAACAAAGCCCTGGATAGGATGTTGATATTAGTAATAGTTTGTGTTGCTTCCTTGTTGAAAAAGGGTCCATGAACTTCAGGGTTTCTTATCTATTTATAAAGCATTTTCTGTTCCACTGATTTCAACTCAGTTTAATTTGATTTATGAATTCTAGTTAAGGTAGACTGAATTCTCCTTCAGTTCTACATCTTACACATGCAGTGGTGGAAGAATTCATTCCATTATGTTGCCCATAATGATTCCACTATCCCCTGGCATGTGACATCTCCAGGAATGGGATGCTCCAAGCACTTTATTTAGAATCTATGTGTAAATTACCCCCCAAATTGTACTTTTACTTATCATGTTCTATGCAGGACAATGAGATTTTCCTTCTATTTATTCAGGTTTAGGAATGCCTCAGATATTCTGTTCTGACCATTGCTCTGGAGATTCCTTCAATCTTCCATCAATTCTGAGAGATGTTTTTAATCATAGCCATTCCATTTTTTTTAGCCAGGAAACTTCTGTGCAAACAATGAGACTGATTTAAGTACTTCATGTCCTTGGGTTTGTCTTTCTGTGACCTGATTGAGCTCTTTAATTCCACAGGACAAGGCAAACCAGCAATAAAGCTCAGAGCAGGGTTTACACTGCCACATATAATGGTGCCACATAGCCTTCAGGCAGGCCAAAATACTCTATTTTTAAATCCAAGATAATGCTTTGAAGTATTTATTCCAGTCAGAAAAGGCACTGGGATCAGCACAAAGTATATTTATGCCAGAGGTACAAAATTGAGGCTTTTGCTTGGAGATACACAGTTTGACTTGCAGAGGTTTATGCCTGGAGTGGGAATATTTTGATTTTGTCCAGTTGAGTACCCATTCCTTGGCAAAATAACTTTAATTCTTAGCACAGGTCAGTGCTGCAACGTAGACATGAAGGATGTGAATTATTTCTGCGTATTAATGCAAAATGCAATGGTACAGATTTCCAGTTGTCCTCACATCCACCTAGTTTCCACTGGTGAGCTCTGAGGGGAAACTGGTGGAATCATTGCACTGAGAGGAACCTCTGTCCTTCACAGAATCAGAGAATCATCAAGGTTGAAAGAAACTTCTGAGCTCATCAAGTCCAACCATTAACCTGTTGCTGCTGTAGCCCTTGGCCGCCTTGGCCCCTTGTGCACACTGTTGGCTCCCATGGAGCTGCTGCCACCAGCACTAGGAGAAGTGTTTTGTGCAAAACACCTTTAATGGAAAGGAAAACAGGCCCGGGAGAGCCACACATTTACCCTGAATTTCCCGTTGTATTTACACCACAAGTCATTTTGTAGGTGAATACTCAGATAAAATTGCATGGAGATTATTTTCTTAGATGCCTTTCAAAGTTAAAGTAAGTGTTAGTCCTTTTAGAAAGAAAATCTCCAAGTTTTTTTGCCAATATTTGATAGAAGAACAGAGCACAGATTGTCCTTGTAATTGATTTCACTACAGAAACACATGGTGCTAAAACAGTAAGAGACATAGTCTGAATGGATGAGTTTCTAGCTTGGTTTCTCTATGAAAATCAGTTTATTTCTTGGACACCTAACTATGAAAGTATTAAAACAGCTTTTCTTGCTTGACCCTGTAGGTATATGTTTTATTCTATTTCATTTCTATGAGCACTGAGTAAGGCGAATAGCTGCCACCAATAAAACCTCACAGGAATCAGCAGTGAAAAGCCTTTTCTATCAAGCATATCTTGCAGATAAAATACCATCTGAAAAGATTTTGAGCAGCTTTACACCACCCCAGTCCGATTATCTGAGTGTGGTACTTGGAGAGTGCTCATGGTGTGAGTTTTAGGTACAGCTGAGTTTCATGTTCTATTTAGTCTCTGTGTGTTTAGTGTAATACAGAATCATTTAGGTCAGAAAAGACCTCTAAGATCATCAAGTCCAACCATATTTAGCATATCAGATAGTCCTTGCCACAGAAAAATCTATAAAATACACTTTAATATTCAAAATGCCTCATTTTGCAAGAAATACCCAGTGAGAACATGAGGTTGGGTAGCACCCCATGGCCATGGTGAGAATTTCAGGAGTTTAAGGAGAATGAAATGAGATGTTGTAGGAAAGGATGTGAAATAACTGGGATTAGGGGAGGAATAGGAGTGGGAAAGCTGTGCAAAGAGGCCAAGGGCAAAGGCATGGAAATAAAGAGTAAAAATAGCAGGATAAAGATCATACTGGTACCAAAAAATAGCCTGTGGCTCCTCATATGCATGTGAAACTTGAATAGTGACCAAAATAACCTTAGTGGAAGAGAAATCCATGATATTTCCTTCCAAGCTTTCCAGAACACCTATGGATGGATGGAGGTGATGAAGCATCTCCTTGTGAAACAGCTTTTTACCCATAAAAAGATCAAGATAAATTCAATTTTCTTCCTCAACTTGATTGCTGGGATTAAAGATTTCACTTTCAGGTAGTTTAATCTGCAGCTCCTTAAAAATAGAATCTCTCATAATTGTACCTAATGAAAACATTCATTATATGATGTTGCATTTGAATTCATCCATCCCCATGATTTCCACTTCATTTCCAAGCACTAAGAGTTTATTGCAAAACTTTAGAGAGGCAGATTAGAATATTATTTTAAGTGTCAGGAAACATCAAGCATTTCATCATGATTTCCTGCAGTCATTTGCTCTTGCAAATTTGATTTACCACTTCACTAAAATCCACTTTATGCATCTACATGGAGGGGAAAAGGGAGTTTATGGGCTCAGAAATTGAGATAAGGAGGACAGAAATTGCCTTGATTCAATTTTCTTGGGCTTTTTGCTTGTAGATTTTATTCTGGTGGAGCCTCTTAGATGGGAAATGAAAGGAAATGTTTCCTTAAAGCAGCACTTTTGCCTACAAAAGCAACACATGGATTCATTTGATCTCAAATTCATGTGTTTCTATCCTAGGTTATTTCTGGTTCTGTACAGAAGTATCAGTAGCTCCTTAAGGTAAGGCTCCTTCTCAGTCTCTGTTTTGCAGGGGATTTTCTCTTTTCTCTAATGGGATAGATTAAAAATAGCCAAGATTCAATCAGAAGGCCAAGCAAGGCAAACTAAGCTGGTTTGGAACTACTGAGCTGGCACAAACAGCCAGAGAGGCATCAGCACTGGGACCTTTGTGTGGCTTTGCAGCTGGCAAAGCTACCTTGGACTACAACTTTCTTTCTGAGTACAGCTTAGTGTTCTCATCAGCACTCGGCCCAACCAAATAAGCTTTTCTCAGGAAACAGGGAATCCATGGACTCTGTGGAGTGACTTTGTACCTGTCAGGGCACCAAGCAGTGCCAGGACCCTGGGAGGTACCAGCAGTAAACCTCCCAGAAGCTGGTGATACTCTTAGCAGCAGCATTGACTTCTTAGCTATGATTTGCTTTCTCTTTGGAGAAATGGGAATGAGGTTTTGTGTGCAACTGGAGCCCAGTGTGTGAATTTTGGACACCCTGAAAGGCACTGTCATGGCTGAGCACTGAGAAGGCAGGTGTGACCGTGTTTAGGCAGCTCAGAGTATCATAGTATGTTAAGGGGTTAGAGTGGAGCTTAGAGATCATCTAGTCCCAACCCCCTGCCCTGGGCAGGGACACCTCCCACCAGAACAGGTTGCTCAAGGCTTTAGCCAACCTGGCTCTGAACACTGCCAGGGCTGGGGCAGCCACAGCCTCCCTGGGCAACCTGTGCCAGTGTCTCACCACCCTCACAGGAAAAACTTCTGCCTAACATCTAATCTAAATTTCCCTCTTTCAGTTTCTCCCCATTGCTCCTTGTCCTGTCACTGCAGTTCCTAAGCAAGAGTTCCTCTGCAGCTTCCCTGGAGCTCCTTCACCAGGTTGCTCTGAGGTCTCCACAACCTTCTCTTCTCCAGACTGAACAGCCCCAACTCTCTCAGCCTGTCCTTGTAGGGAAGGTGTTCCAGTCCTCTGATTAGCTTTGTGGCCTCCTCTGGACTTGCTCCAACAGTTCCATGTCCTTATGTTGGGGACACCAAAGCTGTGTGCAGTATTCGTGATGTCCTCTGATTTACAACATGCCTCAAGCATCTCTCACTGCTTATCAATTCTGTCTTTGAAGGTGCCTCTTAACATTTATCTCTTCTGTTACAAGCTTTTTGGTGGTTGACCTTCCCTTTCTTCCTTTTTCCCTCCTGCATATTCTTTCTCCCTGAGCAATGCCATCATTATTCTTTGGCTTATCACTGTACTAGTGTCTTGGCTCCCAGATTGGTTTCTCAGTTCCAGACACCATGTGTCTGCCAGGTTTTTTCCCCCCCAACATTTCCTGATGGTATTTTAATTGTCTCTCTTTAGATTAGTTTCTGTCACACCCACAACATTCCCAAATCCTGTTTTATCCTTTTTTTTTTGCTCAATTTTGGCACCATTTCTTTCAACCATACTCACAACACTGAGATTCTTTCAGCTGTTGTTTTCTCCTTCTCTGTTTGTGTCCCAGCTGTGGTCACCAAGAAATGTCCCACATTTTGGTTCAGAAAGCCACAACTCCATGGTTTCCTGCTCTAAATTATTTCCTCACATGTTTGTCCTGCTCTGTTGAGACACTTCAAGCAGTGTATTTTTCCCCTCTGCTCTTCTCTTTTGGCTTCACCACAGTTCACCCCTTGAGTATGTACTCAAAATGAGTTTACAGGTGTGTTGGCAGAGAAGCGGTGGAGCTGGAAAGGCTGGAAAGGAATCTGGCTGACAGCATGAAGGGTGATCTGGTAGCTGAGATCATGCAATGCCTGCAGGGAATGTGTTTAAACCTTAGGTGGATTTAAAAGCAGCTGCAGATGATGTGCTGGAAGAACAAGGCTTAGACATGGTTTAGTAATCAGGTATAGTAAACAGAGCTAAGTCAGAGATAACACCTTGGATATATCCTTCTAAGAATAATCCTGGGGTTCTCCTGGTCTCTAGGGTAAGAGGATGAGAGAAGGACTCGAGGGAGAGGATTAAGAGTGATGCTTCCACTGCTTCATCCTGCACTACTGTGGGAATATCCCCAAAGCTGCCTGGCTTGGGTTTTAGTTCAGAAAGCTCTAGAGAGTCAAGGTAGATTGGGAAGTCATCAGCTAGAGATTACAGCTTGGTTTCTGAGTGGGACTTGCCTTGGACAACTGTTATGAAACTCTCATGGAAAATAACAGGTGGAGTGGGAAGAATTCTGTGGAAAAGATCCAGCTGGAATAATTATCAAAACCCCCCACAGGGTTCATCCATCCTCAGGGGAAAAACACTGAAGTCAGGGCACAGCACCAGGCTGAAGGACAGTGTGGCATCTTACAGAGAGCCCAAAGTGCCTAAGATTTTGGAGTTTGGGGGGAAAATATTAATGAATTCAGAGAATAATAAACCAAAGCCTGAGTGACAGAGCAAAGGGAAGATTTGCTACCAGCCCTTTTTGCTGATAAAAACCACATCCTAACTGAACAACAGGCTACTTCAGCAGGGTGTTGCTTGTACCAGTGTTGCATTGTGCCCTAATATCTATTAACTACTATTACTGCAGTGTGAGTTCCACACAATAATGAAAGGAACATCATATGCTGCACTTCCCTCATGTTGCAGATCATCTTTACCTGTTTCCTCATCTCTGTATGTAGAAGCAGCTTCCAAATCAGGTAGGGAACTCCCATAATCACAGCAAAGAACAAAAATATGGGCCAGGATTTGGCAGTGTTTAGTCGCCTTGTCTTCATGGCCCACACAAGCGACTTCTTCGCTCCTCTCCCACTGTGCTGTGCAACCTTGGTCAAAGCACTTTGTGTGGGAGATTTCCTTTCTGGAATTGGAGCCACCAGGCTGGTGATGGCTTATTTGTCTTCATTTGAGGCATATGCATGTTAGATTCCAATGAATTCAATATGTCAAGCACAGAGAGAGAAATGCTCCATCCATGCCCAAGCAGGTTTGAGTCCATGTGCCTGAGGTCAGTGGGTTAGAGCAGAGTCCAACTCCTGCAACAGCACCAGCACTTGTTCACCAGCCACACAGGATGAAATCCCAACCAGCTTCTGTGAGGTCTCTCTGAATTTCAAATCAGTTTTCCTGTAGAAACATTGGGTCAGGTTTGCTTCAGTTTCTATTTAAACTCCTGAAAGTGAAAGGTTGAATATTTTTGGGAACATTTCCAAAATATTAAGCTCTGTTGCATAAGTTGCTTCACTCCACACTCCTGATAAAAGGTATGTGCTTTTTGTTGTCTCAAGGCTCACCATGAAATCTGAAAACTTCAGGCTGTGTCACTGGAATATACAAACACTCTAAGCAATACAAAAGCCTTAAAATCAAAGCTGTGCTGTTATCTCTTCAGACCAGGAGCTTTTTTTCAAGGAGGTTCTAATGCAGCAGCAGAATAACTTCCAGTTGCTTCTTTGAAGTTTTATAGTGTGCTATCATGGACATTTAATCCTTGCTGTGGCTGCTCTTAAAAATGGGTAAGAAATTGCAGAGTGAAGCAGTAAAGGGAGAGAAAACTGCTTGAACATTTAATCAGTCTCACTTGAGAGAGGCAACTGCTTCTGTCCCGGTGTGGAGGAAACATGGGCACAGCTGTCACTTGCAGTGTGATGCTGCTGGGATGGCCCAGGGTGGGTGTAGTACAGCCTGGTGATGTCTAGAGATATAAAAGCTTCTCAATTATAACTACAACCCATTATTTAACATTATGCAGAGTCTCAGAGTGTGTGGCTTTGGTTGAGGTCTCAGCTTGTAGCTTATTCCTGTCTGTAAATCAGTGTATCCTGAAGTTACTCTGGCTGAATAATTCCCTTCTCAGCCTCCTATTCTCCATCCGTTCAATTATGAAAATACCTGGAAATCTACTTGACCTTCTGCCTTGATAGTAAGTGCAATTAACAGCCCTTGTCCTAATGAGCTGGAGAAACAAAATTACTATGTACATCTTACTTATTTAAACTGTGCTTCAGGAAAATGTGGTATAAATGGTCACTTATATTTCTCTGGCATTGGATCACTGAATCATTTAGGTTGGAAAATACCTGTAAAGTCATTAAGTCCAACCTGTGACAGTCTCCACCTTGATAACCAGACCAGAGCACTAAGTGCCATGTCCAGTTGTCCTTGAACACAATTGATTTCATCTTTGCCTTTCCCTTCATTCCCTGTACTCACTCTTCTCCCTTTATTTATTATCTCTGTTCTTTTTTCCTTAATCTGTCTCTTTCCTCCTTATTCTCTCATCTTTTGGAATTTGCGGGATTTACCTGGTCAGGTACTTCAGTGATGTGAGCAGAAACACCTCCAGAACATTATATGCTCCCAATTTAGGCTCAATGACCAAAGATGTGCTGATCACACAGGCAGGAGAAACTCCTTTTTGATCCTTTCACCATGTACATTTTTAGAGGGAAGAAGGAATAACATCCAGGCATTGGTGTTTATTCTAACTGGGACCTGATTTATGCCTCTCCTTCTCTCAAGGGTGCAGCTCTCACTGTTTATGCAGTGAATAGGCCTAGAAAATGAACATGCTTTGGAAACTATTTATGGATCTGAATTGGCTGCTTTTTTCTTTAATGAAGTCCCTGTCTCTGAGTCTGTGCCATTTAATTAAGTGCTTTATGTAATTACTCTCTGACATCAGTTCTGTCCACTCTGGAAGGTCTGTCTTTTCCTACTGAATAAGTTGTCTTATTTAGTGCAAGTTTTGAGGTCCTTCAGCTTGGGAGATGAAACAGCACAGAGAAATGCAGATTCCCAAGGCAAAGGCACACTCTGTAGCAGGGGGGGCTGAGCTGAGAGGGGTCAGACCCTGCCCAGACCATTCTTTTTCTCCTCAGTCACTGATGGACCCAAAATTTCTCTCATTCCTCCTTATTTTCAGAAGAGGAGCTGCAATCCAGGTCTGTGCCAATACAGACAACATCTGTGTGCTGTTGGCAGGATACCCAGCCTGGCTCTCTCTTTGCTGTCAGCCTGGAGGTATTTGGGGCTTACAAAAGGTGCTGTGCAGGTTGTACCTCCTCATGCCCTCGGGGGCTGCTTTGTGTAGCAGTGGAGTCCCTAAAGCTTCTCTTGCTTCTGAGCCTGCTGCGTCCTCACCTCTCTGACCTGTTAACGTGTGTTGCTTGTCAGAGCAGAAAACACAAGTTTTTCTTCTCTGGAAAAGCCTTTTGGATTTTTTTACTTGTTTTCCCTTTTCACTGTTGTTTTCTCAAGCTCTCAGTTGTCCTCTTGATTCAGCTATAATAATCAGACAGTTTTCCATTAGCAATTGGGCACTGACCTGCAGGAGAGCAGCTCTGCAGGAAGGACCTGCGGGTTCTGGTGGACAACAAGCTGTCCATGAGTCAACAGTGTGTCCTTGTGGCTGAGAAGGCCAATGGAATCCTGCAATGCATTAGGAAGAGTATTGCTAGCAGGTCAGGGAGGTGATCCTGACCCTCTGCTCAGACCTCATGAGGCACAACTGAGTGTTGTGTCCAGTTCTGGGCTCCTCAGGAGCAGAGAGACATGGAGCTCCTGGAGCAGGTCCAGCAAAGGGCAACAAAGATGCTGAAGGGACTGGAGCACCTCAGTGATGAGGAAAGGCTGAGGGAGTTGGGGCTGTTCAGCTTCAAGAAGAGATGACTGAGAGGGACCTCAGCAATGCATACAAGTACATGAACAGGAGGTGACAGAGGATGGATCAGGCTCTGCTCAGTGCTGCGAACCAATCAAACAAGAGGTAACAGCAGAAACTGATGCCCAGGAAGTTCCACCTGAATCTGAGCAAGAACTTCTTTCCTGTGCAGTCACTGAGCACTGAACAGATTGCCCAGAGAGGTTGTAGATTCTCCGTCCCTGGAGATGTTCCAGACCCATGTGGACACAACTCTGTGCCATGTGCTCTAGGATGGCCCTGCTGGAGCAGGGACGTGGCACCAGATGATCTATCGTGGTCATCCCTTCTAACCTAACTGATTCTGTAATTCTGTGAACAATTCCATAACAGCTTCCCCACAATCAATCATTCTCACTCCTCTGTTTATACATCTTGGGATTCCGGGAGCCTTTTTAAACACTGTGTTGCACCATAGTCCTATGTTTCAGCTGCTTATCAGCCACATGATCACAGAGTCTGGAGGGCAAGAGAAATCCCCTTTCCTGGCAGTCTGGTGTTCCAGTAGCACATAGAGAGGAGACAAAAGTTTGCTTTATTCCTGCACAGCACTGGATTAGCTTTACATGGACTGGGAATGTGGTGCTTTCCTCCCTGGCTCCAGCTCATTATTCGGGACATGGGTCAATACAGAGGCCTTTTCAAACGCAAGGAGGGGACAGGACCTAAGCAAGAGAGCCATAATTACATTTAAACAGAGCTCATTGAGTGTTCTCAGCCCAAATTTTAATGTCCATAAACATTGCTGAAGGAAAATGTCATCAGGGCCCTGAGGGGAATCGTGTGAAGGACTCCACAGCCACATTCTCCTGGTTAACTCTTTGTGTGCAGGGTCTGTTCCAGCATTGCAAGAGACAGTGGGGGACCCTGGTAAATCCAACTGGAACAAATCACAGTTGTGTCATTCAGTCAGGAATCCCTTGGGAAC
Source organism: Acanthisitta chloris (assembly GCF_000695815.1). Classification (NCBI taxonomy): domain Eukaryota; kingdom Metazoa; phylum Chordata; class Aves; order Passeriformes; family Acanthisittidae; genus Acanthisitta; species Acanthisitta chloris. The sequence continues at coordinate 32,573 of NW_008682631.1, forward strand.
TGCTGGGATTAATCCCCAGGCTCTGAAGCTTCACAGACTTTCTGGCTCACGCTCAAGTGGTTTATCTTGCTCTCATCTCCTTCTCCTCCCAGCACTGAATGTAACATGAGGCTAATTATTAACAGGATTTCTTAATACAGCATTTTTTTAAGGTCACTCATAAGAGAAGCTTAAACAGAAGCTCAAGATTTAGCTCCAGCTTTAGATTTATCCCATTTATAAAAGCCTTATCAGGTCAGGACTTGGGCTCCAGGGGACAGCATCTGGGCAAAGCTCCTACTGCAGGACAGCAGTAGGTGAGTTCAAGTGTGTTGGGTCTCAGATGAGGATGTGCAGGTGATTTGTGGCTGGGGAAGACAAAATAATAGTCCTATATATGTTTATATTCTTTATATGTTGACACACTGCTGTTACTTAAACATTTCTGTCCATTATCTTCTTGCTAAGCTTGGTAGTTGTACTGGAATGACAGAAATAGGAGTGATGGTGCTGGAAGAAGGAGGAATGAGGGAAGGAATGAGAGAAGGAGCATGGGAGACAGATTTGTGCCCAGATCTTGGTGAAATTCTAAGCAGGTGAGAACAGAGTCTTTTTGCTCTCCTGTGCAACTGAATCTTCCTCTAGTTCATGTGCTGATTTCTGCTTGGCAGAAAGTGATGTCTCTATATCAGGAGACACCATTTAGACTCAAATATTCCACACTGTGCTTGGAGGGAGAGAACAATGGCAAAGAAAGATGAATGCTTCTTGCTATTTAATTGAGTCTAATAGACTATAAATAAATTCTTGCCCTCCACTGAAGGAGCAGAATGAAAGGCTCCTGGTAAAACTGGTTTTTTTGCTTTAAAAAAATGCTATTTGGAAAAGCTTCTGCATAGAAACACCTGTAGAAATGCCCTGAGGTAGTTTGAAGACATTTTAATTCCTGATAAAAGCTTTCAGTTCAGGGCCTGCATCGAGGCAAAGTTACAGTCACCAAGTTGGAAATGTCATTTCGAGTCGCAATGCTGATTTTTTTTACCTTCTCTGTTGAAGCTGATGAGCTCAGTAAAGTACATACAACAGTATTTTTCTCTATCAAAAAGCTTCACAAAATGAGCAGCTCAACAGCTGTGTAAAGTTAGTTGGTTTATGGCATTTTGACCATTATTTACAGGGTTATTGCCTTTTCTCTCACTTTTTGTTTATGCCAATGTTAAAAATGATCTCCAATTGCTTAGGTTTGATTACAATGATAGAAGAAAAGGTGTTAGTTCATCCTGATGGGATGAAATGTTTCTGGCAGGTCTTCAGCTCCTGCTACAGCTCTATAGACATTGATATTTAGTAAATAAATTGTATTTGGGGCCTAGATTTTTCTGCACTGCTGACAAATATTATTCTGCATTTTAAAACCCTTTTTTTACATAGCCTAATTTAATATTCAGTTCATGTCTCTTAATAGTTACACCCAATTAGCATAAAAAATCAGGTTAAATCTTGATATATCTAACTTTTTTTGCACTTCATTCAAATATATTTTGCTTTCTTCCATTAACTAAATTGTGCCTTTTGGCAAAGATAGATACTAGGCTTATCTGCCAGATATCAGTGTCCTTTACCTGTGGCCATGTGATATCATAATCCTTCCTTGTGTTTTGTGTCTGTGCTTGTGTGTTTTCCAGGATTTATAGAATCACCTTTACAATCAGCTTCATGTTCCTAGTTCAAATAAACAGGAATGTGGTTTGTCTGAGGCTAATTTTCAGTTTAATTTCCTCGCTAATCTTAATTCTCCTCCCCAAAAAGGGCCTGGATAATAATTGACTTCTGAGCTCAATTAAGATTCAGAGTTTGTGTCTGTGCATGTGTAATTTAAGTGCTAATGGCTTTCCTTTCACTGGGGGAATAACTCCTCTTACTCTCATTATTCCTAATATGCTCACTAAATATTTTTTGGGGATAGATGCAGTTGTGTAAATGACTGGGATAAATATTCTGGGTGGAATAGCCATCCCATTGGATTCCCTGGGAATAGAGTCCCAGAGGGACTGAAGTTGGATCATGTAGTCCAACCTCTGCTGGAACAGATCGATCTGGAACTCCACTTGGTCTTGATGTCTCCAAGGATGGTGACTCCACAGTCTCTCTGGGCAACCTGCCTCAGTGTTTGACCATGAAAAAAGCTGTTCCCTAGGGGTAAATGGAATTTCTTATGTTTCAATACATTTTCAATATCCCATTCAGGATCATTACAGAAGAATTGTTGAGTGGGAGTAGTCAAATGGAGAGCTGCCCTGTCTCTTGGAGGAATGTGACTTCCTTCTCCAATCTTTGATGAAATTATTGATCAGTAATGACATATAATTAATGGCCTAGAGGAATTTGACTTATTTCTTGGGAAACACATGCAATTGTCCACATGGAGACCAGTGGCTAGTGGTGTCCCTCAGAGGTCAGTGCTGGGGCCAGCACTGTTCAGCATCTTTGAGGGCAACATGGACAGTGGGATCAGAGCTCCCTCAGCAAGTTCACTGGTTACACCAAGTGTGTGGGACAGTCACAGATGGAGGAGGGAAGGGATGGGACATCCAGAAGGACCTGGACAGGCTGCAGAGGTGGCTGATGCCAACTTCATGGAGTTCAACAAAGCCAAGTGCAAGGTCCTACCCCTGAGCCATGGCAATACCAGGCGCATCTACATGTCCGTGTTGTGTTGCCTTGCTGTGATGGTTCCCGCTAAACAACAAAGCTGGAAAATAGGAGCGTTCCAAGGAGAATCACATGAATGGCTGGAAGGATTTCAAAGGGGGCAGGATAATGTGACAGGTACTAATGTGCCATTCCGTGAGCTCCAGCTGTTGAGTTTATCAATGAGGAGATAATGGGGTGATTTGATCCATTTGCATGTATTTACATGAGAAAGAGGAATGTAGGTGAGCAGACGTTTCCCTTGATTCAGGGGCTGAAAGCCACAGATAATAGCAGATCCAGGCTGGAAATAATGTGAACATTTTGTGTGGAATGTGAATTTATCCTCTCACAGCAAAGGTAATTAACTTCCAAGGGCTGTGGAATATTCTGACTCTGAAAGAGACACAGATTCCTCAAAATGACTTATTCATTCAGAGAATGAGACAAGGAAGTGTTATGGTCCTGATTTGAGATGCCAGACGAGATAATCATAATGATGCCCCTTGCCTTGAAAAAAATTAATCCTTTAATTAGACCTTCAGATTCCAGAACATTCCTTGTCTCTCTGCCAACTGCAGTGAAGACAGATCAGTCTCCATTCTTTGCCTTTCCTCATCTGTAGCACGAGTGACTGATTGGCTGTATCACATGTTTTGGGTCATTTTCATTAATTAGTTATTAAAGATATGACTTGTACAAGGACCTGTCTTGAGAAGAGGCTCAGGGGTGACCTCATGGCTCTCTGCAACTGCCTGAGAGGGGCTTGGAGAGTGGTGGGAGATGTTCTCTCCTGCCATGGCTGCAGGGAGAGGACTAGAGGGAATGGCCTTGAGCTGAGACAGAGGAGATATTAGGAAAAATATTTCCCCTGTGAGGGTGTTCAGGAGGTGGAATATTGCCCAGGGAGGTTGTGGTGTCACCATCTCTGGAAGTGTTTGAGAGCTGTCTGGATCTGGGGGCTAGGGTTTAGGGGTTACAGTAGGCTAACAGTTGGACTTGATGATCTTGGAGGTTTCTTCCAATCTTGATTCTATGAGTCTATGAACATTGCCCAGGGAGGTGGTGGAGTCACAATCCCTGGAAGTGTTTAAGAGGCATCTGGATCTGGTGCTAGAGATTATGATTTAAGGGTTCCATCAGTGATAGGTTAATGGCTAGACTTGATGGTCTTAGAGGTCTCCTCCAGCCTTGATGACTCTCTGATTGTCTGAATAATTGGGTTTGTGTTTCTTGTCACCTGCTCTGCTCCATGCCCAGGTAAGGGAGGCCCATGCCACAGCCACGTGTGTGCTCCCTGCACTGCCACACGTTTCTGCGTGACTGATGTTGTGGCGAGTGGGAGGGAGAACAGAACATCTCATTTTTCCATCACAAATTCTGTTGACTTCCTTGCTCCCTGTTCTAGGACACTGCAATAATTCTATTGAAGAAGTGACTGACAAGAGAAGGAACTAAAATGCCTAATTTAAAGCCATAAATCATCACAGTGTTTTATTTTTATCCTTTCTTGGTGCCATGGAGTGTGTGGATTGCTTGGAGCCATAAATCCACACACAGACTGTGCCAAAGGAGCTCACGCTCTGTGTGCTCAGAGCATGAAGGGAGCAAAGCTCCACACCAGATGGGCCTTTTCTTTCCATTTCACGGACACCAGTTCTCACTGGGCAATTCATTACTTTCCACACTTGAAGCAGCTGTGGATTACTGTAATTATGGATTTCATCTATCTCTGACAATCCAGTGTGAATGCTAATTTGAACTTTATATATCTCCTTGGAATCAGGTTCATTTTGCTCATGATTATAGAGTGGCTGATTAAGTGAAGATGTTTGTGAGGCTAATATTTTTCCTGCTATGGAGCTAAATTGTGCCTGGACTGCAAAGTAATAGTAGTGGGTTTGGTGTTCAGTGTTGTTGAAAGCCCTAGGAGAGGATTTGTGAGTCCCTCAAGCATTTTCAGCTAATAACTTTATTTTAAATCACGAGTTTGGCTTTCCTAGGATATAAATTGATCAAGAATATTGAATTAAATGAAAAGACATTTTTTCATGAGAATAACATGCTAAGTGTCCCAAAAGTTTGTATTACAGCAAAACTCTACCCATAGGTTTCTCTTGGTATGTTTGTCCTTTAAATAGTTCATTGCTCTAGAGGGCAAACAGTTTGTCCTGATGCCATTGGTAGACCTTGTATTATCCTCTTGAGAGCAGATTAAGTTTTGCTATCATATGTTTTCCCTTTGAATAACTATTCATAGCTTCATGTCCTTATTCCAAGAGGTTTTGCCTCAGCAAAATCCCACTGAAGGAATGGGTACAAATTGAAAGAGGTAAATTTAGATTAGATATTAGGCAGAAGTTTTCCCTATGAGGGTGGTGAGACACTGGCACAGGTTGCCCAGGGAGGCTGTGGCTGCCCCAACCCTGGCAGTGTTCAGAGCCAGGTTGGCTAAAGCCTTGAGCAACCTGTTCTGGTGGGAGGTGTCCCTGCCCAGGACAGGGGGTTGAGGGCTAAGTGATCTTTAAGCTTCATGCCAACCCCTTAACCATCTATGAATCTGAAGCATTATCATCCTTTGCTGTGTGAACAGGCTGAGTAGGTTTGTCTACCAGAAGTTTAGCTCTCAGGGAAGCAGAACCCAAAGAATATTCTTTAATCATTTAGCATCAGGATGCCAAGAAACAACTCTTGAAACAGCAGTGCAATGGAGTAAATCCTCACCATGTTTGAGGACATTGTGGCTGGACAGGGGAATGTCCTCATAAAGCTGTCCTGGGGCACCCCTGAAAGCAGGGACAGCCCTACCGGAATGAAGTGAATCGGGCAGAGATGGACTTGCAGGTCTTTTATTTAATCTGGGATGTGATTTCTTTAATCAAATTATTTTCATTTATATATATATATATATGTAAATACATATATACTTGTAGTGTACTTTTTGGAAATGAAGAGGAAAGTCTTACAGCATTGCTACAAAAAAACCTCACTATCAGACTTTCTGGAATACATTTCTTGTCCACAACCTTATTATTCCATGGTTTTTACTATCCTATTGGGAGTTATCCAGTAAGTTAAGTGCAGTGTTCTTATAATAATGAATAGTGTGGGTGGATTTGGACTTTTTTCTTTGAAAATGCAAGTCCAAAAACCTGTATATAGAAGAAGTCTTTTTGCTAAGGCGTGCTAGTCTGAAAGGTGGAATGTGACATTCCAAATGGGATTATGACATATACTGCAAGCAGCATCTGTAGCTGGAGTCTTTTCCATGAGCTTTGACAGCTATGGGTTGGATGTGACAGTGTCAGTCATCCAACCCCACAGCCACCCCCAGGGTCACCAAACCCATGTGGTGGCTTCAAGGGGACTCTGGAGATACATCCTAATCCTGGAGGATTCTCTGAGTGGCTTAACCTGTGTGGGATGCAGCATCCTGATTTACATGGAAAGCTGTTTTTCAGGGATCCCCTAAGGCTTGAGAGAAGAGCAGGAAAGATTTGTCGGTGCTGCTGCTGTGATCACTGCTGCTAAGGCTGTTAAGCACGGGGCGGGGGGAATGGCTGGAATGAGCATGGGAGGTTTGTTCCTGAGGCAGCAGTGGGCAGGAAGGGAATCAGCAGTGTCCTGACACCACCAGGGAACCACTTTGCTCCTTGTATTGTGTCCAGTTCTGGGCTCCTCAGGACCAGAGGGACATGAAGCTCCTGGAGCAGGTCCAGCAAAGGGCAACAAAGATGCTGAAGGGACTGGAGCACCTCAGTGATGAGGAAAGGCTGAGGGAGTTGGGGCTGT
>NW_008682631.1:39231-64819 GCF_000695815.1 Acanthisitta chloris
GGATTGCACCTCACTGGAGATATTTCAGACCTATCTGGACACGACCCTGAGCCATGTGCTCTGGGTTGGCCCTGCTTGAGCAGGGAGGTGGCACCAGATGACCCACTGTGGTCCCTTCCAACCTAACTGATTGTGTGATCCCAGGAGCAGTTCACAGTTCACACAGAATCACGGAATCACACAAGTTTCTTCCCCCAGAGGGTGTTTGGGCACTGGAACAGCTCCCCAGGGCAGTGGTCACAGCCCCAAGCCTGACAGAGCTCAAGGAGTGTTTGGACAGTGCTCTCAGGCACAGGGGGTAATTCTCAGGGATGTCCTGTGCAGGGCAGGAGTTGGACTAGATGATCCTCAAGGGTCCCTTCCAGTTCTGATGATTCTGTGTTTCAGTGCCTTACAAATCCTGGTGCTTCCTGTGCATAGAAATCATTTGAGCTGATATCCCATCTTTTAGGCATCATAGTTACTGACTACTCTGTAATTCTGCCACTCTGCCTTTATGCCATTATAAGAGTAGCTCTGACATTTGCCCTTCCCAAAGAACTTCTTGTCATCCCCTGGGAATTTGCAAGGACAGAGGTCGTTAACCAGATTGTTTCAGGACCATTACCTGCACATATCCAAGCAGATTTCAGCTGCCCCAGCCAGCTGGAAAATATCTCATCTCTATAAGCACTCTCCAGCCTGTTCCTCCCCTGTTCTGCCTCCAGGTTTTGGTTATTTGCCTGTGATTTAGCTGCCAGTTGACTGCAGCAAGGGAAAGGCACTGAGTGCTGTAGTGCAAAGAGACATTAAACACTTCAGCTTTTATGGCATCACCTGTCAATAGCTCTTCTACTCTGCTGAGCAGCATCTTCCCGGGGTTTTTTGTTATGACAAATGGCTCTGTGGAACCTTTTCTCTCTGCCTTTACCAGCTCCAAGTCAGTTTTTTTTAGTTCCCATTTGTTTCTCAGTGTTTGTTATTCTTTTTTTACTTGCACAATATTGTGCATATGTGTCCTTGAGTCTGAGATCACCGAGCAACTTCTGACTTAGCCAGGTTAATTCCTAGGTGTTTTCTGCATCAGGATAGTTTTCACTCATCTTTTCTCCAAGGTTTGCTCCCCATACCTTCTTCTCTCCTTTGTCTTGCAGCTGTTGGACCTTTTGTACTCAAAGATCTCTAATTGTCCTTCCTTTGAGGTCTTTTGTCCTCATGTTGTTTTCTCCCTGAGGAATTAAACTTCACATTGGTTCCAGTTGTCTTTTGCCTTCCTTATCTTAGAGGGCTTCTCAGTGCAAGAACATTCCACACCCAAACTGAACTATGACCATCACCAACACACTCCAAGGTTGCTGCACAACCAGTGCCCTGAAGTATATAACCAGTAACATTTCAAACACAAGAGAAATCTTATGGTTGCTATGTATAAAATCATGGAATGGTTTGGGTTGGAAGGATCTTAAGAACCATCCAGTTCCAACCCATTGCCATGAGCAGGGATACCTTCCACTAAGCCAGGTTATTCCAAACCCTGCCCAGCCCAGCCTGGAACACTTCCAAGGATGGGGCATCATTATGGTGTATCATATGTGAAGAAGAAATCTTGCTGGAATGTCTTTAGAGAGGAGGGAAAGCTGTGGAAAAGAGAGATCTTGGTGGCCTTTTAAATCCTTCATGGATGTACAGACTACACTACAATTCCACAGTCTAAACTGGATCCTGAATTTTCCCTGCTCCCTGGATGTTTGCAGTAACTGGACAGGCAGAATGAATTCCCTCAAGAACATGTCATTTGTGGTCTCCCTCCTCTCCCTGTCAGTCCCAGGAATCAGTGCCAAGTGTGGGTCTGAGGCAATAAAGTCTCCATCTTCCATGGTTTAAACTGGGAATGTGTGTTTGTAAATAATGGCTGTTCCAGTTAATTAGATCCTTCAGTGTCCTGATCTTCCCAGGGCTCTTGTTTGCAGCACTCACTTTTCACAGGGTCATGGAGCCACTTAGGACTCACTGTCTAAGTTAATGTGTTTTGTCACTGAGTGTTTGGGTCACTTTTCCAGGCATTTCATGCAGTCATCTGTGTGGGGACCCACAGCATTTGGGGTGCTCTGCCCTCCTCCTCCCACCCACCCCACCATGAACAGCATTCCCACAGAGAGGATTTTCATAGCTTCCTGGTATGTTAAGGGGTTGGAATGGAGCTTAGAGATCATCCAGTGCCAACCCTCTGCCCTGGGCAGGGACACCTCCCACCAGAACAGGTTGCTCAAGGCTTTAGCCAACCTGGCTGTGAACACTGCCAGGGTTGGGGCAGCCACAGCCTCCCTGGGCAACCTGTGCCAGTGTCTCACCACCCTCACAGGGAAAACTTCTTCCTGATGTCTAATCTCTATTTCCCTCTGTCAGTGTATCCCCATTGCTCCTTGTCTTGTCCCTGCAGTTCCTAACCAAGAGTCCCTCTGCAGCTTCCCTGGAGCTCCCTGGGATTCTGGCAGGTTGTTCTGAGGTCTCCACACAACCTTCTATTCTCCAGGCTGAACAACTCCAACACTTTCAGCCTGTCTTTGTAAGGAAGGTGCTTCAGTCCTCTTAGCTTCATGGCCTCCTCTGGACTTGCTCCAAGAGGAGCATGTCCTTCTGATATTGGTGACACCAGAACTGTGTGCAGTATTCCAGGTGAGGTTTCACAAGAGCAGAGTAGCGGGGAAGAACCCCCTCCCTCACCTGCTGCCACATTCCTTTGGCTGCAACCCAGGCCTGGGTTGGTTTCTGGGCTCTGAACTCACACTGAGGTCATGGGGAGTTTCACATCACCATCATCCCTAGGTCCTTCTCCCAGTTCTCCTCTCAATGTCTTCTCCCTCAGCCTGTAGGTGTGTCTGGGATTGCCCTGATCCAGGGGTAGGACCTTGCACTTGGATTTGTTGTACTCCATGAAGTTGGCATCAGCCACCTCTGCAGCCTGTCCAGGTCCCTCTGGATGTCCCATCCCTTCCCTCCAGCATGTTGAGATAACTCCTGTTGACAAACTGACCATTTAATGAGGCCTGTTGGAGTTTTTCAAGGGCCAGAAACATGCAGGGGTTGGGGAAAACCTGGGTTTTGCAGGTCAGGTGTGTTGGTGAAGCCACACTGTGGGATGTGGTGAGCAGCCTGTGGCATGTGCTTCCACCCACCGCACACTCCACTGTGTGTTGAAAACCTTTCTGAAATTACCCAAATAACTGTGTGAGGAGATGATTTTGTCAAGCTGCCACTTGACTTTTGAAGTAGCTTCATAAAGAAGGCTTTAATTAACTATTTTAGACCTTTCCTTCTCCGTGTACAAAGCAGTTCCCAGGAGGATCCACTTGAGAAAAGCAGATTTTAGTTTGCAGTTGGCATCATTTATAGAAGGTAAAATTACTTTGGCTATAGATTGTTCATCAGTTGAAAATTGGGGGTAAATATGGTAGTGAGAGAAGGGTTTTGGCGGTTTGGGGGGTTCTGTTTGCTGCAGACTGAGGGATTTCAGCAATTCCTGATGGAATTTTTATGTCAGGAGGGTTTTTTTAGTGAGTAGAGAATAATGGGATTTTTGTGTGTGTGTGTGTGAATAAGCTCTACAAGTATATATAGAGATACTTTAAAATATCTTCTATATATAGGAAATATTACTTAATATATTCCATATATATGAAATAGTCATTTTCCCTGGTAGGATGAAATACCCTAAAGTCAGTTAAGGTATGAAAGTCAATCCTTTATTTAATTTGGGGGGTGCTGGAGTTTCAGTTTGATAAAAGAAGTGGCTATGGCTTATCACAGTTGTTATTTACTTCACCTTTTAATTAATAACTATTGAGAAACTGCTTCCATTTCTATTCCATCTGTGCCATGGAGCCAGGTTGGGAGAGCTGGGGGTGTTCAGCCTGGAGAATAGAAGCTCCAGGGAGACCTTAGAGCCCTTTCCAGTGCCTAAAGAGGCTCCAAAAGAGATGGAGAGGGACTTGAGATGAGGGATGGAGGGACAAGACACAGGGAATGGCTTCAAACTGATGTTTATATGGGTTGTTTTCTCACAGCAGTGATGGTGAGGAAGACTGACCAGCAAATGTTGTAGAGGTAGTTGTACCTATAACTAATACCTGAGCTCAGGTGTTTTCCAGGAGCAGCTGCATTTGTAAGTTCTTCCTGCAAGAGGGATCATAAGGAGGAAAAGAGGATAAAGCTGTTTTGAAGCCTCAAAGCAGTAAAAGAGGTTTCCCCCCTAACTTCTGCCTGTGACAGAATAACAGATTTCAGGGGAACAGGAGGTCCCCAGTGCTGGCTGGAGGAGGTGCAGCATCCCAACAAAGGGATCTGCACAAAAATCTTCGAGGGAAACACACAGAGGGAGTCTCTGGTCTACTCAGAAGTTGAGTCTTGTGATCCGTGTGATGAGATGAAGAGCACAGAAGTGGTGGAAGTGTTTCTTTTTTAGGTCTTGTTTAATTTTCATTCACCCAGCACAGTTAGCTTCTTGCTCTCTTAATACCAAGCATAAAGAATCTCACACTGGTTTGGGTTGGAAGGGCCTCAAAGCTCATCTCATTCCACTCCCTGCCATTTGCAAGGACACCTTCCACTAGCCCAGATTGCTCCAAGCTCCATCCAACCTGGCCTGGAACACTCCCAGGGATGGAGCAGCCACAGCTTCTCTGAGCAACATGTATAAATACCATCACACTTTTACTATTTGAATATTCAGGTACTTGTTAACACTGAGATAAAACAACTTTTGCACTGACCAGGATCCAGCACAATCCATGTGGTCCCTGCAGTTCAGCTGGGATGTGATTACGCCCTTTCCTGCTAGAAAGGGAGAGGAGTTTGTATCACTTCCCTCGTGGGTCTGGAGTTTAAATCTTTGCTAACACCTCAGTGCAATGTGAAAGGCAGTGGCTAAGCCAGTGTTGGTTTTGCTTCTCACTGAGGGGGGACAGCCCCCACCTGTGAGATCACACTTGGGGTAGGTGTTATCCTGGCCCCAGTGCCTATAGAAAATCTGACAACCATCCTGATGGTTTTCCCATCTGCCTGTGCCCATCTGTCTCCTGGTTTTCACTTGGGCTGCAGCATCCTTGGGACAGGATGGGTGTTTTTGCCTATGTTTGCGACGTGAATTACACCAATATTCACTCACTGCGTTTCAGCATCAATTCTGCTTTTGTTTCCTGCTCTTTACAGCTCCTAAATTTTCCCTTGCCTTAGGGAAAGCACAAAAATATCCCACCCAGAGTCAAACCTCTTCTCAAAGGAAACATTGCACACAAATGCCTGGACTTGGGCTAAATTAATCATTGTATTTTAGCCTTCCTGTGTAAGAAAAGCAATATTAGAATGTAACATGAATTGTGCTGTGCTCAATTGGAGAGTTCCTTTAGTTTTCCTAGGCTAATTCCCTTGGTCTCCCATGGCTTAGCTTGCAGAAACGTGGGACTTCAGGGGTATTTTAAGGTTGCAATTTAATCAGTGATTGACCTTGGAAAACTGAAATATAACCCCAGGAAGAGCCTTTTGCACAGCAGAGGTAACTTCTAGCCAGTCCCAGGCCTGAAATAAAACAACCTTGGTATCATTTATAGTTCTCTGTTGTCTTGAGGTTGGCAGGAAAGCTGCAGCATGGAGCAGCCCTTGCTGCATCCTCCTCTTCCAGCTCTGGGTCAGAGATGGAAAGCAAAACAAACCAACTTAAACCCATGCCAGAAGGAGGGAATTCGTATTCCCTCTCATAGTGGGAGTGTGATACTCACAGTAGAGGGATGGTAGTGCTGCAAACCCACTGGTGTTTGGCTCTCCACAGGTGTTGGAGCCCAGCCTGGAGGGAGAGAGGTGTCCTGGTGGTGACAGGGTCTGGAGGACCAGCACCTCCCCAGGGGGAGATGCTCTTATTAGTTACTACTATGCTACTCCGTTGTTACACAAGGCTCCCCAAGATCGGTACAACCATGCCACCTTGTGTTAATTCCTGTCTCCTTGAGCAGTCAGAGCAAAGAAATCACTTTCCTGTGTGTGGATGTGCGTGTCTGTATCAATAACTATGGCCCGGGTGTGCATCAGCAGCAGGTGAAGTGATTCTGTCACTTTGTGCTTGAACATTTAGCATAAAGACATTAGGTTTCATGGTTATATGTTCAAAGTACATTGATGATGATGAAGCAACATGCTCTGGTGGGAGGTGTCCCTGCCCAGGGCAGGGGGTTGGCCCTGGATGATCTCTAAGGTCTATTCCAACCGCTTAACATGCTATGATTAGTTGAGCTGTTGTGATGTGTCTAGTCCAGCATGGGTAATGCTTTCTGCACTGCCAGACATTCCCTGCTCAAGAGTGGGATGTGCCTCAGCTCAGGGGAATTTGGTCCATTATATCCCTGACTCCAATTATGTATTAATTAAACCTCTTTGCTCCACAGTCAGCAGCAGAATACGTGAAGTCTCGCCTGCCTGAAGTCCTGAAACAGCACCTTCAAGACTATGAGAAGGACAAGGAGAACAGTGTGTTGTCTTACCAAACCATCCTGGAGCAGCAGATCCTGTCCATCGATCGGGAAATGCTGGAAAAGCTGACTGTATCCTACGATGAAGCAGGTACAGTTGTGTTCCTTTCCCGCTTACATCGTACTGCACAATCTTTGCTCACTTTCAGTCTTTCTTGTGCTGCCAGCTTGAACTTTGTCTTCCAAGGTGACTCAGTGAACCATTGCTGTCCCCTAAAGTTGAGATAGAGAATGTTCCAGTTGAGTGATGAATGTTAACCAGCTGAGAGCACAGTTATTTTTCCACCTTGTGCTTTCTGCACTGATGGTGATTGATCTACTTGTGTCTCTATTGCCTCTGCAAGCAGTGCCACCTGTTTTCTGCTCTTTTCTCCTTCACAACTAACTTCTTTTGGGGCTTACCTAGCAGAGTGTACTGGGTAGTCACAGAACCTGGTTTTAGATGTGCCATGATGCATGTGGACAGCCAAACCCAGGTAATGTGTATAGTTTAGAGGCATTTTAACAGTGCAGTTAAAGGAGTTTTTATTTATGATATTCCCTTTTTACTAGCATTTTGTTTTCAAGTGGTTAAAAATGTCTTCCAGCTTTCAGATCCTTCACAGAGTTGTCTGATGCATGAGCTCCTTTACAAGTACAGAATAAAAATGACACAGTCTTGATGTTTTCAGCTGCTCTTCCAAATTAGCCTCCAATATATGCTGTGTGCTGCTCCCTTGAATTTTAGCAAGTTTCTTAGTGTTTAGATAATTGGAATTAACTTAACCTTGTACAGAAAGAATCAAACTCAAAGGAAAGTTCATTATTTTACTGCTGAATTAATATTCCTGGCAAGGAGTGGAATGAGATATGTACAGAAGGCTGAAAGATGCTGCTTGCTTTTCTCCACTTGAACCTCCCATGGCTGTGAGCTGAGACCATCTCCTCTCAACCACAGCCACCCAGCCCCAGGCAGCCTTGCAGTACAAAAAGAGAGTTTATACTTAGGTTGTCCCGATTTTTCTGAGGTTTTAATCCCTTGTTCTCTTACTCCTCTAGTACGTGGCACCGCGGTGTCCTTGGGGAACTGTGCTGAGCTCAGCTCTGAGTTCTCCTTCCAGCTGTTTGAGACAGAAGCCTTGAAGTGATGACTGTGTTTTTCATCCTGTTTAGATGACAGACAGCAGCCCTGTGGATCACTCTTCTTGGTTAGTGGCACCCTGATAACATTGCCATCACCTGAGTCCCATCACTAGCCCAGCCCTGGCCAACCCAACACTGCCAAGAGCTGTTACTGTGTTCTGTCACTTTGTGCTCACACTGCACTGCCCTGAAGGGCTTAAAATGCTCCAACTACTTATCCACTTTGTTCAGACTCCTCCTCAGCCTCCCACTCACTAGCAATGAGCTTCTCTCCAAGCTACTTTGATCTCAAAGGCACTGGAGCAACTCAAAGTGCCACTTGCAGACAGCACGTTCTGAGTGCTCTCAGGACTCTGAGCTTTGGGAATGGCAAATCATTACAAAGCTCTATTACTTTATCAATTATATCCACTCATTAACCCCATAAACAAGCCTGGTTCTCTGCACTACTGGGATCTGCAATGCTCCTGTGCTTCCATTTGCTGACTGCACATCACATAAGGAGCTCAGAGTCATAGGAGTTCTTGAAAAGCACAACAGAGTTAGAATGAGGATGTAGAATATTTTCTTAATCACATATGTGATTGGTTTTAATGAAGTATAAAAAAATCAGCTTCCAAACTTGTTGCTTTCTGCTGCTTCTGTTTGTTTTTTCACACAGAATTTCCTAGTCCATTGAATCATGTAAATCCTTTTCCCTGGTTTGGTCATTCCACCTCTCACTTCATTTGGATAGATAGCAGTTTGTTAGGAAGGAGAAAATGCAGTGAAGGAAATCACCAACTCCTCTCAGAGAGCAAAGAAAGCTTTTTCCTTTATGTCTGTAGAGTGAAAATCAAGATTAAAACTGCTTGAAACACATATTTGGGGATTTCTGTCATGCAATAAAACAATCAAGTGGAAATGAGAAGCTGCATAAATGACTGGGTTGGAAAAGTCTATCACTTACACACACTCAGCTTGGAGACACAGCATAGCTGGAAAGAAACCCCAACATTTCAGCTTCCCAATCAGGTGGAGACACCTCCAGAGATGAAAACAGAGCTCACTCATTATCCTAATCATGTAATTTGTTTGCTAGCAAGGCAGAGCTGTGCTACCTGCTGCTGAAGGGTGATCTGGTGGTGAGCACAGCTCAGGAAATGGGCAGTTAGACACAACTGCAGCAGCTCTTGGTGATCTCTGGAGCTGCAGCTGCTCAGAGCTCCTGCAGTGGGTGGGGGAGTTCTGCTGTCATTGGCCTTTGTCCATGCTAAAGGCAATTAATTCAGTGAGGAGCTCAAGCTGCTGGTGGGACATGCCAAATGAAGAGTACAAAATTGCAAAAGCAAAATTGGGGAAATAAAGTAATGGGGATGAAAGGGGAAGATACAACTTCATCTGGAAGGGAATGACATGGGGCATCAACCAAACCCATCCCAGAGCATGTTGCCAAGGGTTTCATTTCTGTACTGAGGAGCAGGTGGAGCTCTGCAAACCAGAGTGAGATGTTTAAGGTACATGATCCAAGGTTACAGTAGCCAACTGTATCAGGGTGCTGTGTGTACAGGAGAACTTTCACACCCTTTGCCAGCCAGGAAACCTTTTCCATCACTCCTGGAAAGGCCATTTTTTGAGCATGTCCAGAGCAGAGGAAGGGTCTGGAGCACCACGAGCAGCTGAGGGGACTCAGCCTGGAGAAAAGGAGGCTCAGGGAAGACCTTATAGCTCTCTAAAACTCCCTGACAGGAGGTGCAGCCAGGTGGGATCAGGCACTGCTCCCAGGGAACAGGGGACAGGATGAGAGGAAACAGCCTCAAGCTGTGCCAGGGGAGGTTCAGCTTAGACATGAGGAGGAATTTCTTCATGGAAAAGACTGTCAGGCATTGGAATGTGCTGCCCAGGAGGCGGTGGAGTCACCATCCCTGGAGGTGTTCAAGGAGTTAGTACTCTGGTCTACTTGACAAAGGTGGTGATGGGTCACAGGTTGGACTTGATGACCTTGGAAGTCTTTTCTAACCCAAATGATTCTGTGATTTTCCAAGAGTTTGCACCCCCAGCTAACTCCTTTCTCCCCAGGATGTCTCCCAGAGTGGACAGAGTTCAGCTGCCTTCATTTGCCAGGATAAAACTAAGATGACTTGGGCTCTGGCACAATTTTGCCTGTTCATTTGGCCTTTCTGGTAACATTCAATATTAATGATGTGCAGCTTTGATGGACTTGACATCCCAATGCCTCTGTGAATCTTTCCCTTTAGGAAATCAATACATCAGAGCTCCCAAATAAAATGAGTTTGAAAACAGTCTGACAAGACTTTTAGGGAGGTTTGACTGAGGAAGCTTTATAAAATGAAAGGAGGCCAAAAGTGACAGATGGGTACAAATCCTCTCATAATCTTTAAATCCCTTAGTTTAAAAAGTGGCATTCTTGACTAGCTAAGGCTGAGGTAATTTTGGGCAAGAATATTTTTTCCAGCCAAAGCTTTGTTGGCTGTTAATCCTATTCCTTTGATTCACAGCATCTCTAAACATCTGGGTAGTCAGTGCTGCTCTGTGCAAATGCAAGTCGAGGCTATTTAAAGGTGTTTTGGCATTCCAGAGTGGTGTGCCAGAGAGCTCAGACCTGCTGGGAGATTCTGGAGGTGGTTTTGTCCTGTAGTCAATGGGTTTTTCCTTAATGGATGGTTCCTCTCCCCCAGAGTCCTGCAGAAATCGCATTTCATTATTGTGTGACAAACAAGATGAATTTCATTTTTCCCTGCTGTCAAGCACTCAGGGAAGATATTGATGTTTAGGAACTGCATCCAGAGCCAGGTATGAGCCCAAAATGTGTTTTCTTAGCTAATCTTTTCTAGTGTGCAGATGTCTCTGGGTGAGATGAGGGTTTGTGCTCAGCCATGCCCAGGGAATCACAGTCCCTCAGGGCCAGGAATGTATCATCCTCCACTCCTCACTCCCAGCCGGATTTGGTATGTAAGGAATGGATCTAATTTCTTATATTCACCCTGCGTGTCTGTGCTTCACAAGAGGCTGGGACTGCTTTTAGCTGTGACAAATCCAAGGCTTAGACCTTAGAGTCATAGAATCATCTATGTTGGAAGAGACCTCTAAGATCACCAAGTCCAAACTTTAACCTGTCACTGCTGGAACTCCTAAACCCTAAACCATATCCTCCAGCACCAGATCCAGACACCTCTTAAACACCTCCAGGGATTGTGACTCTACCACCTCCCTGGGCAATATCCCAGTGCCTGAACACCCTCACAGGGAAAACATTTCTCCTAACACCCAATCTGACTCTCCCCTGTCTCAGTCCAAGGCCATTCCCTCTAGTCCTCTCCCTACAGCCATGGCAGGAGAGACCATCCCACACCTCTCTCCAAGCCCCTGTCAGGGAGTTGGAGGGACCCATGAGGTCACTCCTGAGCCTCTTCTCAAGACAGGTCCTACCCTTGGGGGACAACAGCCCATGCAGCTCCAGGCTGGGGGGAGGAGTGGGGAGAGAGGTGTTGGTCACAAAGGGACTTGGCAGTGCTGGTGGCAGCAGCTCAGTGGGAGCCAACAGTGTGCACAGGGGGCCAAGAAGGCCAAGGGCATCTTGGCCTGGCTCAAGCACAGTGTGGCAGCAGGACTAGGGCAGTGATCATCCCCCTGGACTGGGCACTGGGGAGGTCACAGCTCAGTGCTGTGTTCAGCTTTGGGCCCCTCACTGCAAAAAGGCCATTGAGGCACTGGAGTGAGTCCAGCCAAGGGCAAGGAGGGCACAAAAGGGTTAGAGCACACGAGGAAGGGCTGAGGGAGTTGGGCTTGGTTAGCCTGGAGAAGAGGCTCGGGAGTGACCTCTTTTTACCAGGTAGAGTCATCACTATGCTCTATTGCTGTGATGATAAGTTGTCTGTGCTGGGATGTTTGTCCCAAGGTGCTTCATGCTCAGAATAGCACATTTAAAATGCAGAAAGAAATCTGTTGGATTTATATCCTTCTTTAAAATTGAAATAATTAGTGTCTTATAATGCAGAGTCATGCTTGGGCCATGCCTTGGGGTTGGTCCTTTGCACTGGGGGCTTGGCCTTTGGAGAAATATTGGAACACGCTTTCAATAGTAGTGACTCATCAGGTGTTTAAATCCTTGTCCTGACAAGGAGTCAGGGGAATATTTCTCTTCCAGTCTTGGCTAAAGCCATTAGCAGTGAGGCAGAGCATCTGCTGAGAGCACTGGGGAGAGCAGACAGCTGTAATCCCACAATTACACACTGAGAATCATCCTGCAGGAACATGGAATAGTGCTCAAAGGGAAATGGCCTGAGCCTGGAAAAGGGCTGAAAATCTGGATGTAGGGTTATAGGAGGGATTTAAAGAGCAGCAAGTAAAATCATGCACTAAACATCCTAGAAACAACCATTGCAAAGGCAGTGGGGTGCATAGAAGGGACAAAGCAGGAGAGATGTAAAGGAGATGGAGAAGAGCCAGAAAGAGCAAAGAGGAAGAAATTACACACTCAGAGGGTGGTGAGGCTCTGGCACAGGTTGCCCAGAGAAGCTGTGGCTGCTCCACCAGCAAACTTCTGCCTGGCTTCAAATGTAGGATGGATCCTGCAGTGGGTTGGTACCAACAGATTCCCTTAAAGCCTTTTCATTCCATAAACATCAAACCTTTAATATCTTTGGCTCTGTGATTGTGGAGGAGTTGATTTGTTTGGAAGAGGTTGGAATCCTTTTTTTTCCCCCTTTTATTGAATGTGATCAGTTCTGCACAATGTGTTTGATATGGAAGTTGAATTTAATTCCATGGTGGGAAATGCAAAGCTGTAGGAGGTTTCTGATAGATCCCTAGATCACAGAGCTCTTCCAGAGGAGATTGCACTTGTGTTTGTCTGCCATTTATCTTGGTTATATACAGAAATTTCTAACCAGAATAAAAAATAAACCATTTTCAACTTATTTCTGCTTAGTGGGATGAAGCTAAATATGGGAGAGATGCCAAGAAATCAACCTGTGAGCTGAAATGGAGATTCCCTTTGCCTGAAGATTATTGTTCATAAGGACAAGGGATTAATCACAGGCACCAGGAGCTCATGGAGGTGGGAGCACTCCCTATTGCCACTGAGGGATTGATGATCCGTGTCAGAGCAGGCTGGAAGATGGAAAGGCTGCCCGAAAGAGTTTTTGTTCCCCAGTAATTAACTTGTGTTACCTGATGCATGAAACTTCCTTCCAGCTCTAGTTTTCCTACCTGGAAAACACTTTCAGGTGTTGAAACATCTACATGGATCTGTTAGTTTGAAGTATACCCCAAATATGGTGAATATATGATTAATGGTGAGCAGAATTCACTGTCTAGGGTTGGATTGGATATTGGGAAGGAATTCCTGGCTGTGAGGATGGTGAGACATGGCACAGGTTGCCAGAGCTGTGGCTGTCCTATCCCTGGAAGTGTTCCAGGCCAGGTTGGATGGGGCTAGTGGAAGGTGTCCCTGCCCGTGGCCCAGGGTGGAACTGAATGATCTTTAATGTCTCTTCTAAACCATTCCATGATTTGGAGATCTAATTAGAAACACAATCGAGTTCTCTGTTTCAAATGTAAAGCCATAAAATATACCACATACAGCCAGGTAGGAATTGTTCCATATGGAAATTAAGCTTCAGTCTTATAGATTGGAAGGAATTTCTATATATTTCTAAGAACCTGATTTCCCCTTTAATCTATTTTAAAAGGAGTTCTTTCAATTTTAGGGGGAAAAAAGCACATTATGTTGAGATGATTAAGGAGTGATGAGACCTTGACTTTTCAGAATGGTTATTTTTTAGGCTGAGGCTTTGCAAAACTGACTTCTGCAGAAGAATTTTGACTGAGAGAAGGAACAGATGCAGCTTTTGTAGAAGACAGCAGCACTGAGGGGTTTGGGGGTGAATGCCTGGATGGTGTTAGCTCTTTGGTCCCATGTACCTTGCAAGGCATATGAGGACAAGCAGGTGCTTTACAAATCCCTTTAAAAATGTGTCTCTGCAAGGTATTTTGAGTGATCAGCACTTCATTCCATTCACAGTCAGCCCATTAACTTGCCAAAATTGTGCATTTTGGAGATTATTATATCATTTTCTCTAATCTGTGTAGCTTTTTTTACTGCAAGAAATTATGTGGCTATTTAATATTTCAGCAAACTAGAAAGCAGTAAAGGACAAACCAAGTTTTGGTACCTGGTTTCTCCCTCCTTTTCCATGCAGATATGGTTTGGGAAGCATCGGAGCAAGGACAAGGCTTGAGCCCCTGCAATCTGCATCTCCCTGCTGTAGCACATCTGCTTGGTTGTATCGTTGCTTATCTTACAGATAATCACTGGAGAATTAGATTTATTCCTGTGGCTTTGGCTTAGAATCGCTGGGTCACTTGGAGGACACATGGAGGCAGAATTCCATCAGCTTGATGGTCTCACTCCACTTTTTATCCCTATTCCTGGCCACCCAAAGACTTCCCTTCCCCCACCCTCATGTACTTACTTAGGGTGTTTTTTTTCTCAGTCTTGCCTATTGCATGGGTGATAATCAGAGTTTGATTTGCATTGCCCGAGGGGAATGTGAGGAGCTTGGGAAGGAGAAATGCAAGAGACACATGGCTGGGAGGGGCTGAGGCAGATGGGCGCAGAGGACGGAGATGTGAGTGATCAAAACATCACAGATCTGCCCTGGAAACCACTGGAGTCTTATTGTTTAGGATTTAAAGTCCCTGGAAGGCAAATGGGAGTGTGTGGAGTGTAAATGGAAATGAAGCTGCATGTGGTGAGAGTTGCTAATGGAGAATAAAAATGCAAATAAATCAGTGTTTTGGTTTATCCTCCTTTTTGCACCATTCTCAGTGGTTCTGTTTCCCTCTGGAGGTTATTGAAGCTCAAAAATACTAATTCCCTGCTTAATTATTGTGTGAAGTCAAGCTTGAGCACTGTGAAAAAACATGGGAATGGGGTTTATGAGTTGGATTTTGTTTGGTTTTTAATCAATTCAGCCCAGAAAATACTGAATTTCTTGCCCTGTGGTCTTTCTGGATTCATCTCTGCACAAAGGGTATGGAGACCTCTCCTCTCATCAGGCATCACAGGAGGACTCTGAACACCATCAGAGTGTGAGGGGGATCCATACTGACCAAAAATCGTCTCTGTGGGTTGGTTTAACACTTATCCTGCCCGACCTGGAGTCACTGCTAAGGCAGAACTGGGCTGAGCTGTTATCCCAGTGTCAGTTCCATACCTGGCTGAGGGATCCATCTACTCCCGACCTGCTGGTCCTGTCAGCACAGGCTGATGCTGTTCCCATGGACATTGCCCCACAGCTTAGGACAGAGGGAGAAAAGAGTGATGTGGGGACATTACCTGCATTTTTTGCTGCTGGATTAGGAAGACAGGAGGGCACTGGGGGGATTTCAACCACCTTGGCCATCCAGAGCCCAAGAGCTCTGGTGCTCATCCTGAGCTGTCAGTGTGGAGCTGGAGCCAGGCACCAGCAGATATTTTGATGCCACAAGTGAAGCACAAGCTGTGCAGGTGAGCTGGCTCACAGCTGGGCTTTCCAGTGCCTTTTCAGGTGTTAAACAGGTGTTTTCCTCCCCTTGATAAAGCAATTATCTACAGACTGCTAGAGCTGGCACAGCCTGTACTCTTATAATGAGTCTTTTGTCTCAGAGCAACCTTCCAGGGTCTGAAGGGCCTCCAGGGAAGCTTCAGAAGGACTCTTGGTTAGGAACTGCAGGGACAAGACAAGGAGCAATGGGGATAAATTAAAAGGAAAATTTAGACTACATATCAGGCAGAAGTTTTTGCTGTGAGGGTGGTGAGACACTGGCACAGGTTGCCCAGGGAGGCTGTGGCTGCCCCAACCCTGGCAGTGTTCAGAGTCAGGTTGGCTAAAGCCTTGAGCAACCTGTTGTGGTGGGAGGTGTCCCTGCCCAGGGCAGGGGGTTGAAACTAAATCTCTAAGCTCCATTCCAGCCCCTTAACATTCTACGAAATCTTACCTGACACATCTCTGCAGCCATTGTAGCACAGGTTTTAAATTTTCTGCTGCTTTCCTTTGTAAAGGCTCAGCAGGGCATTACCAAGGGACTCATATAACATGTGCTCTCAATTCCAGGCCCTTTCTGGGGAGAATTTTCCATTGGGCAATTGCATTAAATCTGAGGATGCTGACAAGAGTAGCATGTTTTCTAACTCTACACAAGGTTAAATGACTGAAATAAAAATAGATGGAAAAGAAAATAAAGTACAATGAGTTTTGCTTCATTGTGTCGTGGCAGGTGGGAGCTCAGGTCAGGGATGTAACCATATCCCAATCAATCAGGAGCTGGGAGAGAGCTAATCCTTCCTAAATCACCTTGGAAATCATCTCCTCCTTCAGACTCTCATTCTCACAAATCATATAGTCAAGAAGACTGTGCTCAGCATTATCATTTTTATATGGATTGTGGTCATTATAGGTCTGTTTATGAAGCAGTTTAGGGAGAAGCACCAGGGCTGGAGGAGGTTATTTGCAGTGTTTTTCTTAGCAGGAAATGTGATGGTTGCTGCTGCCTGGAGGTCTTTTCTAACCTCAGTGACTCTGTGATTCTGTAACAGGAAGAACATTTTCCTGCTCACACATATCTCTGTAAACACATCTCCCATGTATTTATTTTGCTTCCCATTCCTTCTGTCTTTCCTAGGTACAACTTGTTTGATTGCACTGTTGTCTGACAAGGAGCTCACCGTGGCCAACGTTGGTGACTCACGAGGAGTGTTGTGTGACAAGGATGGCAATGCCATCCCCCTGTCACATGACCACAAGCCCTATCAGCTGAAAGAGAGGAAGAGGATTAAGAGAGCTGGTGAGTTTCTGCTTTGGCTTGAAGGTTCATATTTTTCCTCCTGTCAATGAAACAGACTTTTCCCCTGATTGAGGCTGGAAAGTACCTGACTGAGGCATCAGCAGGTGAAATCTTCCCTTATCCATACAGCACTTCCAGCAGTGCAGACAGTGGTGGCAGCATTAACCTACCCCTTAATGAGCCATTGACAGGGTAGGAAGGGCAGCCTTCATCCTCAACAGGCTGTTGATGATCCCATCCAATCCCCTTGGGATCTCTGCAGGGAGAAAATTAACAACCAGGAGCAGCAGCATCACAGACAGCTTCACTCCCACCCCTGCCCACAGCCTGGATGTGAGAGGCTGAATCTGGGCCTGAATGAGGTTTAGTGTCTCAAATAAGCAGAGCATGAATCTAATCCATCAAAGCTACTTTTTATTCCCATATAATGAGCACAGACATGGAAATTGTGTGGCAGGAGTAGAGGAAAAGGAATCTCTCTGCAATAAATCTTCCTCGCGCCTATCTCTTGTCAGCTTAGCCTCCTCCTGGCCTAGAAGTTCCATTGGGATCATCAGGTTTAATAGGCAATTCTCCATGAATTTATCCAAGTCGATTTTGCACCCATTCCTGGTTTAGCTCCTACAGCAGCAGCAGGAGGTGATTTGATGAAGAGAGTAAGCTGCTGTGGTTTGTGTTAACCCTACCCTGCATTGCCCCAGAGGTGCATGACCTCCCTGCCCCCATATCTTCCTCTCTAAAATGGAAATAACAAGTTTTTCCATGAGTATAAAACGTTTTTAAAGCCCCAAGGTTATCCACGTGCTCCAACTAGCATAAATAGCTGCCCATGTGCAGTGGGAGCTTCCTCTCAGTGTGCTTGGAGGAGCTGGAAGAGCAGTGGGGGATCCTTCCTGCTGCTGGCAGAGCCAAGGCCACATGTGCTCCCCAAAGGGTAAGGAAAACAATGTGAGTCCTGAGAAGAAGGAATAGGAAAGTCTTGGTCTCTCTTTGCTTCAACTCTGTACTTGAGGGATGTATTAATAAAGAGATTCATCTATAAAATCAGTTCTCTTGGCCAAGCGCAGGAGGCCTTCACTGAGGAGCAAAAATCAATCTGATTATTTGGCTTTAGAACACAACAACTTGTAAAATGAACCTGAATTTTTGCAGGGATTTACAACTTGGGAACAAATTATTTTCATGGCCAGGTAAATGTTAGAATTATCAGAATAAGAATTGTTCTCTCTGGTCCTGTGACTTCATGACTTCACTTCTCTGTTCCCTCCTGCCCTGTTGTAATACCCTCACTTTTGTGGCCTCATGGTGCTGTTAAAAACATATAATCCAGTTCATACAATTTCCAGATACTTTTACACTTTGGAACATCACCTTTTTACATCCGCTAAGTGTAAAATTGAAGCCAAATGCCCCAACTGGATTATTACCCAGCCCACACTGCTCCCAAGACAAAAGGCACCTGGATTTTCCCAGCATCTAGGTCCTTCCTTGTCGTGAGGAACTGAAGAAGGGGACAACAACCACATCATCAGGTTCCACTGGGGGTTTTCAACTTGTCCAGTGCCCTGTAGGTAGTTATTAAATGCCTGAACATTTGTGTTAGAGGGATTAGAGTTCATTTAGAAGTGAAATCCATATAGCCATGGATGAGTAAATATCCTTCAGCCTCATGCTGACAGGAATCAATGTGAGGCAGCCTGAAGCAGCAGCTCCAAGAGCATTGCTTGTCCTCTGCATTCCAGTGGGATAGAACTAAACTAGTCCCTCACTTTTGGCTGCTGTGGTGGATGTTAAGGAGGTAATTCAGTCCTGCTCCTTCCGTCATTCCCAATAACTGAGTACAAAACCTTAGCCCAAAAGCTGAATACAACTCTCATTTATCAATCTGAGGTGACTGGAGCAGCTCTTGTGCTGAAGCCCCAGGTGCCAAGGATGTTGTTTTCCCTGAAAAACACAAGGAATCTCCTGATGAGGAGCCTGAACAATGTGCATAGATGGTATTGATGTAGAACAGTGGCCTTGGAAGAACTGTGGGTTCGGTTTATGCCAAAGCACTTGGTTGTAGAGCACAAGGTGACTCTCACTGACAGAAATAGAAGTGATTCACCTTGAGCTCACTTCTGGCTCACATGGAAAACATTTGTGCCACTGCCAAAAAGCTTCAATTCCTTTCATGCCTTTTTTTCCTCCAGCACTGCAGTGTTTGTTTTTTCCTGAGCATTTCTATGGATTCAGTATAAATTCCTTTATAAAAGAAAATATTATCAGTGCGAACAAACACTTCAGGAAACCACTAGGGCCATGGGCAGTTCCAAGTGAGAATGGCACTGAAAAGTCACTTTGTACACATCAGCATGACCTGCACAGTCTGGAGTAAGCATGGAGTAAGGTTTGCTTGGCTGTGTAGCTAAAGAGGAGGCTCCCAAATCCTTCCTTTCTTTGGCTATGGAAGGAAACATCTTCGCTGGCTCTGCAGGAATGTTCATGAGAACACCTAGCTAAGAGTTGTGTTCCTGCTGGTTTTAACACAAAGCAAATTTCAAGCTTTATACAACAAAGAATCATTAAATGAAACAGTTTCACCTGAAAGTAGAAGGAATTTACAGATTAGATCAGGAATGGGAATGCTAAGGGAAGATTTAGGTGACAGGTGACAAATAACACACAGGCTGGAAACACTCTGATAGCTACGGAGACATTTGTGAAAGCAGCAAAGCAGTTTACAGATAGAAAACACAACAGTTCACCTTATTTTGTCATCTATTTCATGTTCCATAGTGACAAATGATTTGCCCTGGAGTGTTCATTGCTGTTAAGATGACAGGAATGCTGTGATGGAACAGTGCAGATGGATGCACAGGGATTGAAGGTGTCACAGTTCTCCTCTGTGACCTTGAGCCCTGCCTGGTTCCCTCCCTGTGCTGGGGAGCAGCTTCATGTGGCTGTGTCAGAGCCACTGATTGCAATGCAGAACAGACCTCACTCTAAGCACCTCTAAATAGGACAGGTTCAGCTAGAAGTAGCCTTAATCCTGGTGGTGAGGTCAGTCAGATCCCACATTGCATTTTCCTGACTTGAAGTAAAGTTGTGTCATCAGTTTGTTCCCAACAGGTTTTTAGTACTGTTTGGCACAGTTCAGTCGAGGCAGTTTGAGCCTATAAATGTTTCTGCACTTGTTTCTTTGCTTCATGCCTTGAAGGGAAACGTGTCCCACTGCAGGGTGTTCTCAGTGCTGTGTCCTTCAGAGATCTGGAGTGGGGAAACATGAACCACACAGCAAAAGGTGTTCACCAGCGCAGGAGTGTAACAATTTGTTTCGCTGTTTTCCTCTCAACATTGCCGTGAGGTTTTCTGAGCAGCCAGTTGTGTAGAACAGGAATTCCTGTGGTGCTCCATAAGCTGTGTGTCTCTGTGGGAGAGCACACAGCACAGAGCTGCTTCATTTGAAAGCAGAGCCACTGCTGAGGCTGTTGCAATCCTGCTCTTCCCTGCTGCGCGTCGAGAGGCACCCAAGGCATCTCCTGCCTCTGTAACATCTGTATCCCTCAGGAGAGATTTTTGGGTGGGTCTGGCAGGAAGTGGAGAAATGCTTTCATGTTCAAAAGAGATGCTTTAAGTGTTGGTGTCTCTCTCCAGGTGGTTTCATCAGCTTCAACGGCTCGTGGCGTGTTCAGGGCATCCTGGCCATGTCCCGTTCCTTGGGAGATTACCCCCTGAAGAACCTCAACGTGGTCATCCCTGACCCTGACATCCTCACCTTTGACCTGGACAAACTGCAGCCAGAGTTCATGATCCTGGCCTCAGATGGGCTGTGGGATGCCTTCAGCAACGAGGAGGCCGTGAGGTTCATCAAGGAGCGCTTGGATGAGCCGCACTTTGGAGCAAAGAGCATAGTGCTACAGTCCTTCTACAGAGGGTGTCCTGACAACATCACAGTGATGGTGGTGAAGTTCAGGAATAGCAGCAAAACAGAAGAGCAGTAGTGAGCAAGTGGCTCTCTGGCTCACTCTGGACTCAGCACAAACTCTTTAACGTTTTAAACATAGTAGGAAGCTCTAGTAAATGCCGTTAAGATTCTGCACAGAAGGAACAGATCCCTCTGGTCTTTGTTCTTTGCTTAACTAAAGGAGCAATACAACAAATCCATGCTGAGTGATGACAAGAATCCAGTTTGTCCACATGTTCCTGCCTCCTGTGACCTTGCTGCTCCTCAGAACCTGGCTGTAACCTTCCATGTCCCAATTTTCTGTCCCAATCCTGTGTAGACTTTTCGTTTTGATTCTTCACCTCTCACTTCCGACACTCCAAGGTTGGTTCAGGTGCTCAGCAGGGTCAGGGCAGTGCTGCTGCTTTGCCCTCATAGGTGTGACTGCTCAGAACATGGTCCTCATCTCTTTAACCTGCAGTGATAAGGTTGTGTAGGAAAAGGGTTGTGGTTATTGGCCTCTCAGTGGTAAGGAGGAGGAAGAGGAGCCAACTATCAGTCTGCTGCTGCCACTCACCTGGCTCTTGCTTTCTTTAACCTCACCCCCTGAAAGAAATCCCCACCAAGCATGTGAATAGGTAGAGTTCCTGAATTACCTGAAGCCACATGATTATCCAGGCTGTGCATTACTCTATAACAGTTCTTCTAGGCCATATTGTAGCCAAACCAACTAATGTTAAACGTCAGCAAAGTACTTTGAGGTCTGACACTGTCTGTATCAGGAAATAGCTCAGTTGTGGTAGCAGAATGTCTGTCATTCACCCAGACTCACCCTGACCTTATTTTCTTGGCATGGACTTGGCAAGTGCTGCAAGATAAAATGAATTTCATTAGTGACTGGTGGAAAACTCATCACAGCAGAGCCTTCCTTAGAGCTACCTAGCTGGAAGGCAAGGCAATTAAAGACTTCCTTGTACCACTGCAGATGGATTTATGGTGTTAATCCCAGGGCAAACTCCTCTAGAAACTGTGTTTTGGGATAATGCACTATTGGCAGGTGGTGGCATTGCACTGGGGAGATGAAAGGTTGTGTTTAATCTAGCTAAAGATATGTTTAGATCTAACTTTTGGTATTTAGTTGTGGTTTGGAATCTGTAACTGCTGTGAGGTGACAGTTTGAGTTTGCTCTGCATCTGGTGACACCCCAGGTGGCAGAGGGACAGTGGCAGAGGAACAGAGCCAAGGTGAGGGTCAGGATTTTGGATGCCTTGCTTACCCATACCCTGTCTTACAATAATCCTTGGGGTCTCCCCACAAAACATGGTCCTGGATGATCTGCTCGAGTCCCTTCAGGGTGATGGAGGTTGTTGTTTGGGTCTAGAGGTGACTCAGGGATATGATGCATTAACTGACATTGCCTGTTCCTCAGGTAAATACAATATTCCTTGGTTTAGCAGCTGCCTGTGGCTCATCACACACCTGCAGTGGTTTGAGGCAAGTGGTTGCTGGTCCCTGAGCTGAGCTGAGCTGATGCTGAGCAGGTGTTGGTCCCTCAAGGTGAAAATTGAAGCGCACAAATTCCTGCTTGAGAAGGAATTCCCTTCTTAGTCTTTTGGGTTTTGTTCCTAGGTTACCTCTTCCCCAAAAAAACTTCCCTCCTTTAATTTGTTTGGGGATAATCACACCTCCTAATGGGATCTGTTGATGTAACCAATGCTGTCCAGAATGTGTCCAGATCCCTTAGTAGCCTCTGCTCATTCCAAACCCAGGGAGAGCCCCTTGACTTGGAAAAGTGGAAAGCAGAAGTATGGAAGTGTCCAGCACCCTCTGGAACAGCAGGCACACAACCTGCACTGCTCCTTCCCTGCAGGATGGGAGGTTCCAGGCAGTTTTAATCCCCTGAGCAGTGCATTCAGTGGATCTGAAATGCAGCTTGGCAGGTAAATTGAGCAGCTAACAAGAAATGTTAATAATTGCAGAGTGTTTCAGGTATTTCAGTTTGAAAAGGTATTTGAGGTCAGAAGGCTGTGAAATGCAAACCTTGTGTGATATTGCCTTGGAAATGTTCAGTCATGGACTGGGGAATGGCACAGCAGCAGTGTCAGAGCTGTGCTCCAGGCAGAGCTGAGTGAGTGGTGTTTGCCTTTCCTGTCTCCTTCACAGGAGGTGTTCCTGTTGGACTGACACTTCTTTGGAGGACACAGCCTGGATGCTTGTCCAAACAGCTGCCCAGGGAAAAGGAGAATTAGACCCAGCAGCCTGCAGAATTCTGAAAGAGAGGGATGTTTGTGTAGCAGAGGCATCACCACTAATCCTGCATAGGCATTGGAGGAGTTGGAACATGATGGACCAGCACCACTGGAGTGTAAGCTCCTGGCTGCACTGAGCTTCCTGCAGCTCATGCTCCTGAGGTTAGCAAGCATCCATGAGGGATCCCTGACCTTCTCCAGAGCATGGCTAGCTGGCTGGTCACTCCAGCACATGAGATAAATGGGAAAATGAGGTGTCAGGAATTCACAACCATGAGGAAGCAGTGGGAGGGCAGCTGGCTCTGGAAGCAAGCCATGCTCTCAGGATTTAGGAAAACACGGTACAGAAGCAGTTTCCAGCATCCTTCATGCTGTCCCTCACAGCCCCTCCAGGCAGGCACACAATCAACCCTGCTTCAACCTTCAAGTGGCTGCAGCTGCAGCAAGAGCTGTTTTACCACCTGCAGCTTCCTCTCTCACCTTTCCCTCAGCATTGTCCATGCCAAAGCCATCCATGCCAATGATCTCTGGTAAGCTTGGTGACTTTTGCTTTTATTACTTTAAGAACTGAGTTTCAGCTGCTGTAGGTTTAAAGCTGAAGGACTGATGGAGGTGAGAGGATTTGTGTGGTCTTCCCCCTCCATGTGCAGTGCCTACTTGTGCTCCCTGCTGGAATTCTTCTGGTTTGAATCCAAATCTAGGCATTTATAATTTTGCTGACTTGTGCCAAATTCTGTCCTGACACAGCTGTTGGATGACAAGATGAAGTAATGCACATACTGCTTATGCAACCTGACCAGTCCAGGGTTCTCCCACTGCCTTAACACTTCATTCTCCATCTGGAAAGGGTTGCCAGGTGCTATAGCCAGAAATATCCCCCTGCAGCGTGGCACAGTGGGTTCCAGCACTCCATCCTCCCTGCTGCTCTCCTGCCTGGGCACCTCTCCAAGAAAAGAGAGCTGCCTTTTGCTGGAAATGACTGGCACACAGCTGGGAGCTCCATGGAAGTTCTTTGTTGTTTGTGCTTGAGTCGCTCCCTTGGTGACATCTGTTCCCCACAGTAAGGGCATCATGTGGCAGAGAACTGATGTGTTGAGTTGCTGCCAAAGAGCATCTTTCCTACAGCTCAATATGACAAAATGTACCCTGTAATTCGTCAGCTGAGCCAGTGCTTAAAGAATTTGGGCAGTCCCCAGGGATATCACAGGCTCACAGTTAACTCACATGGAATGTTTTAAGGATAGACCATTCAGCATTGCATTCATGGACTGCTGTGAAGTTCATCACTCTGATTACACACTGGGAGGGGATTCAGACAGGCTGATCATTCCCCAGCAGGGCTGTGACCTTCCCCATGTGTTACTCTGGTGCTGTGCAGGGGACAAGGGCTGGGGACAGCCAGGTTGGTGGGACCATGGAGTACAGGAATCCAGCAGCATTCCCTCAGATTTCAGAGCTGCTCTCTTAGCCCCCGTGACAAAAGTGAGTGGTTTAAAGTCCCCACTGTCCCTTGTCTCCTAAGCTGTGGTCAGGAATTCATGGCTCATCTCAGGGCTGGCAGGAGACACTTTTATTTCATATCAAACCAACGTTGCTGTGTCCCTTGTGCCATCCAGCATTGGGCACAGAGCTCCTGTGCCACAGGGAGGGATGGGCACACTGTGAGCATGGCATCACTTCTCCTACAAACCTAAAAATACCAAATTTGACAGGAATGAGCCTGTTTTACTGATAGAAAATTTAGGTAGATATAAACAAGGTAAATGCCATCAGCTTCATGGGTTGTGTGTTGCCTTGTGAGCACAGGATCAGTACCAAACCACTGCTGCTGTTAGCACAGTGTTAAACCATTTACAGAGGTAACATTAAACCATTGTGAGCTTTTTAGTATCCACAATTTACTGCTGCATCAGCTTGGACAGTGTTTGCTGCAGAAACATCAGTGCTGCAGCCTGAAAATGAGGGATGTTGTGTCCAGCTGCCTCTCAGGATACAGGACAGCTCTGCTTTAAATTAACATAGCTGATACTTGTTTGACACACAGAAGCATCTAGTAAGTGACTATACTGAAGGGAAAAATACCCCTAACCAGCCTTTCATTTCCCAAAGTAGGTTTTTAGGCCTCTGTACAAAATTGCAAGGTTACATTTGGGAATGTTCTGCTGGAATTTGGCAGCTGCACAGCCCAGAGCTGCTGCCCCTTGGTGTGCTCAGTATGTTCATAAATGACTTTTCTAAACCTGAGGACTCACAGTGAAACAGATAGACAGTTAATAGTGAGCTGAAGTTTAGTTATTTTTATGTGCTGACTAGACAAGGATTAGGGAAGCAGCTGTTTCCCAGGTATCAGCTGTCTCCAGTTCACAGGATAGTCTGGGTGCTGTGCTAAGCAAACTGTGTGCAGTGGATGCAGCTGAAACCTCTAGAACCATAAATTAGAGGCTCAAGAGTAACTCTTGAGGAAAGGTTTGAAATCCACTTTTAAGGATTTCATGCATTAGATCAGCTCCTGTGTCTGCTCTGCTCAGTCCTAAGGAAGTTGGAATGAGATGAGCTTTAAGGTCCCTTCCAACCCAAATCAGTCTGTGATCCTGTGAGTTAGTTGAGCAATAGGGAACTAAAGCACTTTTCCCCCACACTGCAATGGCCAATCCTGTATTTTTTGAAGCCTGTGGAGATGTATCACTACTCCCAGGGACACGGACGCTCATAAATCCACTTCAGCCCGTTTTCCAGCACATTAATCAATGAAAGATCATTTAGTGCTTGAGAAATCCGAATGCAGGACTGTGAAACACTGGGAATTCCTACAGTGCATTTAGGGACGTGAGAGTGAGATCCATATAACTTCATCCACATTTGCTTTACTGTGAGCAGTGACAGGAGCCATGAAGTCAGGCTGACATTCAGGTACCTGCTCAGCCCATGTCACTGCCTCTGCTCTCCCTTGGCTTTGGTTCCTGCTG
>NW_008682631.1:64836-70984 GCF_000695815.1 Acanthisitta chloris
AGTCCGTGTGGTTTGTCTTCTCCTGGTAAGAAAAATTCGGTTGTGTTAAAAACACCAGTTGGGAAAAGCTGTTTGGATCTAGTTGCATTTGTTATGGAATCCCTACACTGCTCATTCCTGTCTCCATGAGCTAAGGACAAGGCATCAGCAGTGGTTATTAGCCACACTGGATTCACACCTGGAGGCAATTCTCATAAAGTTCAAACCCATCTAGCTGTAACAGGGCAAACTCCAGTGGTTATGTAGCTGTTAGCTCCAAAGGGAACAGGAGCAGGAGCTGGAGCTGGAAAAACAACTGCAAACCCACAGTGTGTGAGCATTGCACCACTTCTACCCAGTGTGTGTGGAAACAGTGGAGACAGAAATGAAAGGAGACAGAACAAAAATGAACTGCGAGGACAGGTTGGAGCTTCATTGCCCAAAATCCCCCACAACACAGGAGAGACCAAACCCACAGTGTTGCAGCAATCCAGCTCTGCTAACAACAGCTTCCCTGACACATTCCAGTTGGATCACCGCAGATAAGAACCTCTCTGGGCTGGGCTGGAAGATCTTTTCACTCAGCCAAACATGTATGTCTTTATTGCAAGCTCAGAGGAGGTTGCACTTTACTTCGAGGTGAACCAGCACCTGGTTTGGCTTGGAAGGACCTTAAGGCTCATCTCATTCCACCCCTGCCATGGGCAGGGACACCTTCCACTAGTCCAGGTTGCTCCAACCTGGCCTGGAACACTTCCAGGGATGGGGCAGCCACAGCTTCTCTGGGCAACCTGTGCCAGTGCCTCCCAGGGATGAATGCAGAAAGCCTGAGCTCTCTGTCCCTGTCACCTCTGCCTTAGGCAACCTGTAAGTACTTCATAAATGCCCAGAGTGGTCCAGGCTGCTCCAGAGAAATGGGAATTTGGGAAACAGGGTGCAAAGCTCTGCATTCAGTATGCCTAAGGAAACCAAGAGACACCTCAGGAATTCAGTGGCACATCCTTGGTTAACCTTCAATCAGGTTTTAGTTTAAATGTGAAATAAATATGATGAAATGACATTAATTATGGTGCATCTAGGCATTGAAATGCTTTAGCAGGGACTAGGAAATGAAAGGCAAAATTTAGGAGACTATTCCAAACATCCTGGTAATACCACTGGGAATATTGCCCCTATATCTGCAGCATGTGCTGCCTCATGGTTTAGTTTGGATTTGTTTGTTCCAGACTGCACACAAAGCATTTCAGCACTTAACTCCTCTGAAATAACACCCAGGTAGCTCAGGCTGGGAATTCCACACCAAAACCCCCTTTTGCTCCCCATCCAGCAGCAATTTCCAAATACCTTTGCTCAATAGATTATCATTATTAGGCTTTTCAGGGCAGAAAACCCAATTTTCCTACCAACATCACAAGTACTTGGAATTCTAATTTAACACAGCTTTCTAAACCTCTTGCTGCAGGAGAAAAAAGAACCTAGAAAATTTTAGCCTGTGGTTTAGGCATTTTTAGCACACTATTGTAGACAGATGCAGTAACATTTGGGCTCACCCCTGACTTCAGTGCTCAGATTAGCTCATGGTCTTAAGGTTTTTCACCTCCTGCATGGCTGCTCACACTAGAAACCTCCCTGCTAATGGCTTTAAGCAGCAACAGGAGCTTAGGTAGGAATTTTATAGCCTTTTAAGCAATAATAAGGTCAGACTCAAACACAAACCAGAGTTGGAAATGAGGTTTTTTTTGTAAGCAAACCAGGAGCATTTTATAGAGTGATTTTGGAGCAGAGTTGCTGTCACTGGAGATGACAGTTCATTTCAGGTGGCACAAAGGGATCACTGTGGCTAAACCCTCAATTGTGACAGCAAAAGTCTTGTACCCTGTGATCAGTGTCAGCCCTGGAGGCACAGACAGGATACCTGGAGGTGCCAGGTGTGTCCCTGGCAGTGCTCACAGCCACATCTCCCTGACACTCATTTCCCTCTCACCAGGAGCACTCTCTGCTTTATCCATTTTCTGAAGGCTGCAGAGTCCTAATTACATTTTGGGTGTTGGGGGGGGGGGGGAAAGCAATACAAACTGTGCTGTAGAATCTGTGTTCTTATGATAAATAATTTATTTCTGAGCATTTAGCACAGCACGCTTATAAAAAAATAGAGGGTTTGGGGGTTTAAGATGTATGAACAATCATAGAACAAGTCAAACATTGCTCACAGAGCTCTCAGGATCTGCCCAGAGAACAACAATCAAATCCCAGATGCTAAAGCCACAGCACAGCTGTAGTTTAACCTGTTGCTAGGAATCCAAGAGCATCCTCCCCTGGGTTATGCAATACTGTAACTTCAGCTATTTAACAACAACAACAAAAGCTTTATTTTTGAAAAACTTTGAGCTTCTTAACATACATCCTTAGAACTGACACCTGAAATACTTATCTAGAGAGTGTTGTCCCAAAGACCTCACTTTTATACCTATAAAACCCCTCTAATTCCATCCAATCCTCATGTGCAGTTGTTGGAAAGAGCCAAACTCAATACTGATCATAATCACAACATAAAGAAGACACTGGTGAAACCTCAAATGTGGTACTGGAGGTTTCTGCACCTCTTGTGGTTTGTCTCTAAGAGACTATGTGGAATTCGGAGAGCCAAATGTGAATCCCTGGAGCACAGTGGCCTGAGGGCGATGCAGCACTCGGCACAGGATGTAACTGTAGTCTCTTCCCCCTTGTAGTGGATGTGTCCAGATTAATTATGTTCATGCAATTGCAGATTCTGTATTGTTGTCCATTAGAAGTGTAAACTACTGAAAACTGGGCCTTGCTGATATGAATAAAGTGATTAAAAACCGGTCTTTCTCTAAAATGCTAATATTGGAATTTCTTCCTTATTGCAGTTTAAAATGTGATGAAAGGAAATCATTTTGGAAACAGATACAAATCACGGTAGAAATGTTTCTGGTTTCATCTTCCCTAAGGGCTCCAAAACTCTTGGGATGCATCAGAACACACACGCACAGGGGTTTACATGTGGGGGGTTTGATTATCCCAACCCATATATCCCATTATCCCAACGTTTTTGGGTTGTCTAATAACCAAACTGCACATGAACTCCACTCCAGTAGTCTGCGAACACTCTCAAAGACACCAAAGCAATTCTGGTTTATACATAGAGAGACACACACACACAAAGTGCACCACATTGCAACAATTCCCCATCAGCTCCTGCAGATCCCACAGGATCCACAGGCTTGGAAGGCTCTTGGAAGCATGACAGAGGTGATACATCTGAATACTGAGGTGTGACTGAAGGGTCACAGAGGTGATGCACAGAGAGAAGGTTGGTTTAAGTTTCAGACTGGGCAGACAACAAATACTAGGAGCGTAGTGATAAAAACAATCCAGGCAGGAATTTGGGCAGGAATTTGGGAAGCATCCTCAAAGCTAGTTTATTGGCATAAATATTATTCTTTGATGACATTTCATACTTTGCAGAAGATTCAGGTAGAAATCCCATGGTGAGGTGTCGGAGGCAGGTGGGACAGTGCATTCCAAAGTACCATGCAGGATACACACATGGAAAAGTGCTCTGTGAATTCCTGGTATTTTGATTTAGGAGTGCTGGAATGTCCCAGAGAAATGCTGTCACTGCTGTATTGCTCCAGCAGCCAAAGGCATCTCTAGAACTGGTTTTGGTTTGCATTGCCATTAGTTTTACACCAAATAGGCTGAAGTTTCTGTGTTAATCCAGAATCAAGGACAAGTGACGGAAGTGTTGGATGACAACTCCTGCCAAAACTCGATGAATTCACTTGCTGCAATGCCATGAACAGCAATCAAATGTCTGTACTTACAGGTATCAAAATTAATTCTATAAAGAAAGAATTGTTCTGCATCTTCTGGAATACTGACATTGACTTTAAGTATATTTAAACAAATCCCAACATAAACATCCTCAAATTTAACAGGTCTGACATGGCTCATCAGTTCATAAATACTCAGAGCCAGTTTGCCATCCAATATATATCCCATGCCACTGCAGTATGGAGGATACAGCTTGAATGGATATTCCTCATAGGAGATGTATCTGTTCTTGTAGAAGCCTCTGTAGGCAAAGTTCTCGATGAGAGGATACCCAGTAAAGACGTTTTTCGAGGATTTCAGCTGCAGCAGGAACCTCACCAGGTTGGGGGTGTTGATGAAGACATCAGTATCAGTCTTCATGAGGAACTTGGCATTGGAACAGAACTCAGTGAGCCACCGGAATGCCATGATGGTCTTCAAGGTGAGATTGTCATAGGTGTCCATGAAGTCCTGGCGGATGATGTCACCATAGAGGATACTCTCATCCTCCACCGACAGGGCCGCCACGTTGTCTTCTCCATGGGTGTCCTGGCCTAGCAGGAACAGGGTGAGGACTCTCTGGCCCCACCAGAAGTTCTGAGAGCCCCAGGTTACCCTGATGGCCTGCCTGGCCTTCACATCCTTGGGGCTTGAAGACACCAAGATGACCAGGAATGGGTTGATGTC
The DNA here is from genome assembly GCF_000695815.1 of Acanthisitta chloris. NCBI lineage: Eukaryota > Metazoa > Chordata > Aves > Passeriformes > Acanthisittidae > Acanthisitta > Acanthisitta chloris. The sequence goes on from NW_008682631.1 coordinate 69,340, forward strand.
TTTGCAGTTGAAGCGCTCGCGCAGTGTGAAGAGGTAGTTCTGCTGGTAAATGGGTTCGTACTCATAGAAGTACATCAGGTTTATGTCCTCAATCACAGTGTTAGAGGAAAAGGTTATGTACCACATTGTTATCACAGAGAACACCAGGAGAGAGAAGAATATCCACTTCAAGGGTCTCATGTTCAGGACACTGACTGGACCCAGAGTCATGGTCAGGATCTGCATTGGTGACCCTCAAAATCTGTTCCATAAGTCCTGAAGAATCTTCCTGGCTGAAAAAGAAAGGAAAAAGTAGCATTCAGAATCCTGTTACTTAAATATTACCTTTTCCTTATCTTCTCTAAGGTGTCAAGTTGAAGTGTGTTGTGATACAATGCAGAAAAATCCAGGCCTCCCTGATCCAGCTGTTCATCCTGCACAACATGGATCATAGCAGGACATGCTGAGCATGATTTGCATTGACACCTCCTGGCTTTCACCTTGGAAATCCTCCCTGCAGGAACCTGACCTCCTCCAAGGATCACACGTGGAGTGTTCTGATCCCAAAGATCTCAGCACAATATCTGTGTCTGGCCAACAACACTCAGTGCCACGGTCTAGTTGCCAAGGTGGTGCTAGGTCAGAGATTGGACTTTATGATCTCAGAGGTCATTTCCAATCTGATTGATTCTGTGATTCTGTCTCCAGCTCAATCCTACCTCGAGGAAGTGTAGCACAAAATCTCACAGCTACAAAACTCTCAGTGAATGGAAGTTCAGAGACTTCAAAAATGAGTCAGTTCCTTTGAAGACAGGAAGTCCTACCGGTTTGTGTAAACTGGAGCAAAGCAGCCAAGAAAGATTTGCTGGTGGCTTTTCCCTTCCAGTTGTGTACAGAAGGAGCAGCACCAGGTCAGGAACTGCTGCTTCCAGGGAATTACTTTCATTTTCTTCCAAGTTCACAGCTCTCTTGACACACTCTGAGACTGTGCCAAGAGAGAAAACTGAAGAACTTGGAAGCAAGTGTGAGGCAACATGCACTGAGCCTGCTCTGTAGGGATTTTAGATCCATCTCTCACACTCTGCTCCTAGGGAATTACAGTGTGGACATGTTTGGCAGGAAAAAGGTGGGAAATTCTCATCTTCATTGAAGACTAACTACAATAACCAAGGGAAAGTCCAATATAAAGATTTTTAAGATACCATAATGATTGATGTATAGAAAAATAAATCCTTTTTAAAGCTCCCAGCAGAAATAATTTGGCAATATATTACTGTCTCTGGCTTCACAGCCAGGTTGGATGTGGCTTGGAACAACGTGGGCTAGTGGAAGGTGTCCCTGCCCACGGCAGGGATGGAACAAGATAGGCTTTAAGGTCCCTTCCAACCCATGCCATTCTGTGGTTACAACGAAATGGAAACTAGAAATAATTTCGCAACATCCCATGCGCTGATGCTCTAACGTAACAATACTTTGAGAATTCCTTTAAAGGACCTCTAACCACACCTGCTCTCACTCAAGTCTTCCTAAACAATCCTGATTCCCTATCCCAGCCAGCCACCTTTTCCCATCGCAGGGATTAACCGAGATACCCCAAACCAGGAGGATGCGATGGCTGCGAGGGGCTGTGCCGCCCTCTGCCGAGCCCAGGGGCCCATTTACAGCC
>NW_008682632.1:0-265 GCF_000695815.1 Acanthisitta chloris
CATCTCCCCCTTCCTCTCCCTCCTTCCTCTCTTCCTCTCTCACTCCTCTCTCTTCCTTCTTCTCTTTCTCTCCTTTCTCCCTCCCTCCTCCTTTTCCCTTCTTCCCCCTTCCTCCTCCCTCCCCTTCATCTCTCCCTTCCTCTCCCTCCTTCCTCTCTTCCTCTCTCACTCCTCTCTCTTCCTTCTTCTCTTTCTCTCCTTTCTCCCTCCCTCCTCCTTTTCCCTTCTTCCCCCTTCCTCCCTCCCCTTCCTCATCTCTCCCTTC
>NW_008682633.1:0-15060 GCF_000695815.1 Acanthisitta chloris
GAACCACAACAACAACAACAGCAGGACAGGGAAAACTCAGTTCAAGGTAAGCGGTCCCAGTATCCTGCGATCACCGTCTTCCCTGCGGTTCCCCATTCCTAGCTGCCAAGGGATGGGTAGGTCCTGGGAAGGCTGCGTCCATCCCTGCTGCTTTGTCCTCGTGCTGTCCAGGCAGCACTTGCTGCAGGGCGCCTGGGGTAGTTGATTTTCCTCTCATGTGCCCTCCCTATGCCCCAGCTCTCTGTACCATCAGGCTGGAGGGCAGGAGGTCTTTGAGGGTGAGCAGGAGATGAGCTTCCCCCGGGGCTAAGATGAGCCAGAAAAGCCCTGCCCCAGAGCCTGGCTATGGAGGGCTCAGCTCTCAGATACAGTTGTGTGGGGAGCTGGGAACTCTCTCTCCCCTTTGCCAGAGGGGAAACGGAGGCTGGGAGAAGGGAAGTGACTCATGAAGGGCCACACAGCCAGGCAGAGCTAGGAACAGGACCTAGGGCTCCCGGCACCCTGCCCTCCAAGTCTGAGCACTAGCAGGCACAGAGGTGCAAATCCTTCAGTGCCAGAGCCCAGGAGACCCCCTGTGTGGCTGGGATGGGGCAAAAGGCAGTTTGGAGACCTTGCCGTTGCTGGCAAGAGCAGGCAGAAACTCCTTGGGATTTAACCCTGACCTGCAACAGCTGGTTTCCCGGCAGGATAGCGCTAGGGAGAGCTGCACAGCCCACTGCCAAAACCCTCATCTTCATTGCCAATAAAGGCCAGGCACAGCCTCGCAAGAGCTGCTGCTTCCTCCGGCACGCAAGCAGCTCCTCGCTGGGCGGCCAGAGTCTGCGCAGCCCGAGGGGCATCGGCACGAGGGCTCCCCTCTTTCATATAAGGTAGGGACACGTGCTGGGCACGGTGGTGTGGGACTCTCGGGAGGCTGCCAGGATTGGCCCCTCCTCCCTGTCCAGCATGGACGTATGGAGCTGGAAGGAGGGAGGCAAGCTGCAAGGTGGGGCTTTGGGAGGGAGAGAGGGAGCTTGAGTGCAGGGGAAAATGTGTGGGATGGCAGCTGGAGAAGAGAAGGGGACGCTGTTTCCCACGCAGGGCACAGTAGTGCTTTCCCAAGTGTGACCCTTGGCCCTTGACTCTGCCCTCACTCCTGCCCTGTAGGAATGAGGAGCTCCTCCTGGATGAGCACGGTGTAGCCCAGGAGAGTCTGTCCCTGCTATTCTTGTTCGTGGAAAGTCACTGGCACCTACTCTTCTAAGGGAACACAGCAAGCATATGTGCTGTGTTAATTTTGCTTTTAGAGGGGGAAAGAAGTGTTTGCAGAGGAGGAAGCTGAGGCTGCTGCGCTCATTTCACATGTGACTTTGCTCATGTCATGAAACCTGGGGTCCTGCTGGGGAGTGTTTAGCACGGCGTCTTCATGGATGCTGAGGCAGGCACAGCTTCTTCTCCCAGCCTTCGGTTGCTGAGAGAGTTTGTTGTTTTGCTGGATCGAGGACCCAGCTCCAGCCAGAGGGACCGAGGAGGGGGGGCAGTCCCGGTGGAGCAGCTCTGCAGGAAGGATGAAGTCATCCTTGTTCTGGCAGCCCTGTTTTCCTGTGGCTGACGGATCGTGAGACAGGGACTTTAAATAAAGCTCGCGTGTCACCTGCAGGCTTGTCTCCCACGCCTGAGCCCTGGGGGCCGGTCTTATGCCCCACAAGCACTTCACATTTAGCTCCCTGTCATTCCCTAAATATGCAGCCAAACCTCTCAGCCCCATGGTCAGGCAGCAGGAGTGCCTTCCCCTTCTGGTACCCTCCTGCTGAGTTCTCACTGTGCCTGCTGGACCATGATTCAGCCTCACACCCTGCCTGCTCTTCCTTCTCGGGATGGAATGCTGTGGCATGATGCAGTGGTCTCTCCTCTACAGCCACCAGCCAAGCATTGCAGGCCCCTGGAAAGGTCCGGTGGTGCTCTTCTCCAAGGGCTGTTGGGCTGTTTGTGGGGCTCTGATCCTTTCTGGTTGCAGCAGCTCTAGTGCTGGGGGCTGTCATCTGTGTTGGGACTCTTCTGCAGTCCTGCAGAGATGGTAGGAGACTGCGTTCTGTGCAGGGACGGAGTTCTGGTTTGCCTGGACAGTGTCCCCAGTTTGGAGTGGCCTGAGCAGTGATGGGCTGGCTCTGGTTTTGGCTGATCCAGCACCCCATTTACTGCAGTCTTGGAGAAGGGGGTGTTGGAGCAACACACATTGCCCACCACCTTGTTCAAGCTGCCCTGTGCATGCTTGGATGGCTGTTATAGAGACACTAAGGTGGCCCCAGGGAGGGAGTGGAAGGAGGTCCCAAAATTCGCCCACTGTATCTGACAGGCCAAGAAAAGATCCACCCATAGACTATGAGACTTTATGCCCTTGGGTATGATCCAAACAATCCCACACACCTCTCCTCCTGGGGCTGGGCTCTGTTAAGGATAAGGTAATGCAGAGTTCATCCTGGACCTCCTCTTTGTGCCTGGCTGCAGTTCCTGGACTTCCTTCCTTCTGCCTCTCCTGCTTCCACCCTCACCCCTGTCCTGTGGGAGCCCTTCCCTGCAATCCAGCCACCCCCTTAACTCTTGTCTCCTAGCTTGGCTGAGGTCAGGAATCGGCAGCTGAGAGGATTCAGGTTCATGATGGTGGACTTAATTTCCTCCTGTGCCTCATGCCTCTGCCCTGCTGTCCTGGAGGAGGGCAGGAGAGTCTTGCCCTGAGCATCCTTCGATGACCAGGGACCAGTGGTGATCACTAAGTGTTTTTCTGCTGGTTTTGGAGTCAATTCAAGAGGGAAAAGGGATGTGGGGGGGGGGGAAGTGAGAACTAAAATGGAGAAGGCACTGAGCAAGCCAAGCTTAGGAGCTCTTGCCGCTTACTGAACACACAGCAGGAGCTGTGGATGATACTTGAAGAAGCCTGACCTGGATGTGTAAAGAGGGATGGGCAAGAGCCCAGCCCAGCAGTGTCTGGGTACTGCCAGCAGCCTCTTCTGGCCCAGGACAGGGGGAGGTGGGTGCATGCCCCTCTGTCCCCTTGGCTGCTGAGATGGTTGAGCACTTGCAGGCTCAGAGCTGTGCCTTCCCACTTTTAGGTCTTCCTCAGGAAGGACGTGGATGCAGAGGATGAGCAGCAGGAGTCTGGGAAGCATCAGGCCAGTGTTTTCTGCTCTCCAGTGGACAGACATTCTCCCTTCTATGCGGTATGTCTCCCTGCCCTCACTGTTTAGTAGAGCCTGACATGGAACTTGGGCTGAGCAGTGAGTCTGGTCACCTAGGTGTGGATGGAGCCTCACCACTTTCAATGAGCGAGGAGACCAGCTGGGCATGATGGGGCAAGGGACCAGCACCCAGTGGTTTTATTGCTTCCAAGGGAGCCAGATTATGGGCTCCTCCAGCCCTGTCCGGGTCAAGAGACTAAAGATCCCAGAGTCACAGGAGGGCCTGAGAATCTGTGTTGCTATTTTTAAAAGGAAAGAAGAAGAAAAAAAAGACAGAGGATTTCTGTAGTTCTTGTGGTTATGCAGAACAGGCTTTGAAAAGTGACTCCCATGCCGTCAGCAGGGCAGCACATGCCAGAGTGCTTAGAGACCCTGAAACAGTTGCCTGAATCCCACTGCTCCACAGATTCCTGGGAAATTCTGCACTGGTGGGCTCGGGGCAGCTGGGACCCTGTGTGGGGCAGCTTATACCCAGCCCTCTCAGGGAGGGAGGGCTGTCCCAGGTTGACCCCAAGAACAATTTCTGCCTGGTGAGAGAAGGTAGCAAGTCCTGCACCTTTGTGTTCCTCCTGGAGATGCTCAGGTTCTTGTTTGCCACCAGTTAGTGTGCAGTCAGATCCCCATCCCTGGGCAGAAAGGTGGGAAGTGAGTGCCTGGGTGACGGTTCTGTCCACTTGGCTGTGTGCAGCTGGGCCTGGGGCTGAACTTGGAGGAGGGCCAGTGCTTTCACTGGCTGACCTTCTCTGTCACCCCTGGTAGAGATGGAACCCTGGCAGAGGGTTTCATCAGCATCGGCTGCCCACAAGGCCAAGTCTCAAGGTCAGAGCCTTTTGCTCTCCCCACCCACACACTTGGGGTGGGGGTCTTGGGTGCCCTCAGTGGAGTGCTGGGACTTATCAGGGACCTGCCCCATGACCCTATCCCCGGCAGTGTTCTTCTAGGGTGACACCAAGTAGATGCTGCAGATATGAATGCTCCTCGCAAGGATGCGCAGCCTCAGGCTGGAGGGGCAGCAAGCACTGCATCTGCCTCCAGCATGGGTGAGGGAACCAGCCCAGGTGCTGGGTGCCATCCCACCAGCCTGGAGTGACCCAGGGCTGAGGGACAGCCCAGCAACCCTCTGCTGGGGCTCCAGAAGCCACCGGTGTGGCCTTAGTAGAGGAGAGCAGTACCTCAGGGTGCTGGGGGAGAACCCCAAATATGTCAGTGAAGGAGTGGCAGCAAGGACAGGGCAAGCTGACAGACGGTTTTTGGGTTTCCGCAATGCTCCTGGGAGGTGATGGGGAGGGCTCCCTGGGGCAGTACACTGACACCTCCCCTTCTTCTGCTTGCCCCAGCTGGCAGGATCCCCAGTGTTGTCACCCCGGAAAGAGAGCCCTAGGGACAAGGAGTCTGCCGCAGCACCAAGATGCAGTGGGCGAAGTGGCATGGGAGCAGCCCCCCTACTTGATCCAAGTCCTCTGGTAGCCCAGTTCAACCGGGAGATGCTGCAGGTGAGGCCAGCCCGAGCACTCACCCAAGGGGGCTTCGTGGGGAGTGGGATGAGGGGGGCCACCGGCAGCCTTTCATGTGAGCTTCGGGGTGGGGTGTGCAGCAGGGAGGGTTGAACTCCCGGCCCCGAGTGAAGCCGTGGTTGTGGCATGAGATCATGTTTGGCTGGCTCTCCCTGGCAGTCGGCCCCAGGGAGAGGGGGTCAGCCCACACCAGGGCCCTACTTCCTCTCCATGTGCGCAAGCTCCTCCCATGCCCCATCCTCCTCCTCCTCCTCCTCTCAGACCCTGTCCCTCCCCAGCAGCATGGGAACGGAGGTGGTGGGGAGGGGCTGCTTCCATGCCATGGTGGGAAGAGTGCATGGGCATTTGCACTGAGGAGCCAGATGCAGGGAGAAGAGATGCTTTGTGCAGGGATGTTCTGTACACACTGGCCTGCCTGGGGGCGCCCAACTTCTCCTGCTAGGCTGAGGCAGATGCTGGAAAGAAGTGAGATGCTGCTCACCTTCACACCCCCATTGCCACGGGTGCTGTCCTGAGTGCCTTTACTGGCGTGTAGCCGCTCAGAGCAAATGGGTTGTCAGCTGAAAGGGTGCACTCCAATCTCTGTCACAACTTGGGGAGGGTTTGGGCTCGGGTCCCCAAAGCTGCATCCTTGAGGCTCTGGTGGAGATGCCCAGCCATGTGGCTCTTCCTACGTTGCAGGCAGAGGGCTGGGTGCGAGGCAAGCTGCGGGACCTGAAGGATGGCTGTGACCTCCAGGACTGGGAGGAGGTGGCTCAGACCTTGCAGCGTGACATGAAGGATTTTGAGAACACCCTGATAAAGCTCAACCAGGTGAACAGGTTGAACCAGGCTGTGGCACTGCTCCCATTCCCCACAGCACGTGTGTCCCTGGATTCTCTGCAGCAAAGGGTCCCTGGGAACCCTTGATGCTGAGTGGGTCTCTTGGCCCCACAGATGGGTGAGCAGCTGATGTGGCGGGCAAGCCCCAGTGCTGAGGCAGTGCGGAGGCAGCTGCTGGCCCTGCAGGACCAGTGGCAGCTCCTGAAGCAGACGGCTGCCAACCAGAGCAAAGCCCTGGGTGGGCTGCGGAGTCTGCAGGACTTCAACAGGAAAGCTGAGCGGCTGGAGGCGTGGATCAGGCACAAGGTGTGGGGGGTGGAAAGCATGCCCTGGGGAAGGGAACAGCCTGGCTGTCCCTCTGTTTTCTCACACCCTTCCCTGGCCCAGGAGGAGAAGCCCTCTCTGGCAGCCCTCCTGCAGGAAAGCCCGGACAAGATCCAGCTCACTCGCCGCATCCTTGACTTGAAGCAGGTGAGAGGCTGCTGGGGGGCTGCCAGCATGTCAGGAACCCCAAACCCCTTGAGGCTGGGGCATGGCACCAGAGATGCTGATGTCTTTCTCTCGGCTCGATCCAGGAGGAGCAGCAATTCCAGAGTCTGCACAAGGAACTGAACAGCTTGGCCCAGAAGCTGGAGAAACAAGGCAAAAGTGAGAGCAGGAGCATCTCAGCCCGGCGCAAGCACCTCAACAAAATGTGAGTGGAGGACACATAGGCTGAGCAGGGCCAAGCTGGGCACCAAGAACAGACAGGCTGGGAAGCAGGACCCTCCAAACCTCCTGCTCCAACTCTACACAGCTCCCCAGATGGGTACAGATGGCCCTACACCTCTTCCCTTTCACCTGCACAGGTGGCAGCGGCTGCAGGGGACCCTGAAGGAGCACCACGAGGCTCTGCAGCTGGCCCTGGAGGTGGCTGCCTTCCTCCAGCAAGCGGATATCCTGCTCAAGGCCATCCATGCAAAGGTACTTGCACTGGAGCCAAGTTCACCCTGGAGTGCAGAGCTGTTGCTTGGCCAGAGTGAAACTGGGTGGGCAGGACCTTGCTCTCGTCCCCTGCATGGGGGCTGCTGTGGTCCCAGCACTGTCAGCCTGGGGCTCGGGGAGAGAGCTGGGGGATGGATCCTGGTGTGAGAATGGGATCCAGAGTGGCAAGTGTGGCTTTGCATTGTTCCTTTCTGCTGCAGCTGAGAGCAGGCCCCTGTCCTCCTCCTGTTGCTGACTGCAATCTCTTCTTACAGCAAAGCAGTGTTTGCGGTGCAGGAAAGCCAGGGGAGGGTGAGCCATGCCAGGATCGGGATGTTAGGGACATAGCCAGCCAGGTGATGGTAAGTGCTAGGCTCTGCCTTGTTCTCTGAGGCATGGGGAGCATCCCATGGAGGGGGAGATGTGTGTCTTCTCACATCAGCTCTGACACCAGCAGGGCTGGGGACTCTGTATGCTCCCCACAGCTGTGTGGGTGGCTGAGGCTGTGTGATGGATGGGGGAGCCTCCCCGGGGCAGGCTTGGGGACTAGGCTTGGCACTTGCTGCCTCTCCTGCCCTTGCAGGGCTGGTGGTGGGTTGTCATCATGCACCCAAACCATGACTGTGGTAGTTCATCCCTCATGAGCCCTGTCTCCATCACTCCCCAGCTGCTTTCTGTTCTCTAGATGCTGGATGTGACTGTGTCCCAGCTCCTAAACCTGCAGCCCAGTCTGGCAGCCCGAGTCACCACAAAGCACCGAGACGTCAAGGAGAGTTGGGCACAGCTCCAGCAGGTTCTGAGGTAGGGTATAGCCAGGCAGGAGCCCCAAGGCCCCAACCTCGACCCCCCAACACTGGAGTCAGAGGCTTGGGTAAGACCTGGGTTAGGCCCAGGCAGGCTGTCTCTGGGGCGCCAACTCCACTTAAGGTCTCTCTTCATCCTCTGCTCCCCTGGGCCTCCCTTGCTGCCCTTTCCCAGGACAGAGAAGGCTCCAGTGCTGGCAAGCAGTCCCTCAGGGGGCAAAGCTTCAGCTCTGAACACTGAGCCCCAAGGAGACAATAGCAGACGTGGCGCTGTGGGGAAGGAAACGGGAGCCAAGTGGACAAGAGGACTTGGGAGCATGGTAAGCACAGGTGTCTACCTTCTTCTAGGCATCTCCAGCACCTCCACTTCGAGAAGACAAGGGAAAGGGGTTTAGGTGTTCAGCAGAGCCCAAGCTGAACATGCCTGGATCTGCTTATGGGAGTGATAACTGCCAGGCTCGGGGCAAAATGGTGCATGCTTTGGGCTGGCAGAGGAGGAACGGAAACCTTTGTGCTGCAGGTGCCAAAAGATGTGCCAGGGAAGATGGCAGAACACAAGAGAGTGGAGGAGAGCAGCCCTCACTCCCCAGCAGTGGGACAGCCCCCTCATGGAGGGGACAGCAAAAGGTACCAGCTCCTGGAGGTGGCTGTGGCAGTGGCATGGAGTTGGAGGGGGCAGGGATGGGGGTCCCCTGTGCAAGGGCAGACCTTGTAGTCCTGACTGTCCCTCTGCTCTCTCTGCAGGAGGAGAGAGGCAGAGGCTGAGTGGGGAATCCGGCAGCTGGAGGCCCAGGGGCAGGATGTCTGTCAGGTGGTGAACACAATAATGTCTCCCCAAGAGTCCCCTTTTCTCCCTGCCCATGCAGGGGAGCCAGTGTTGGGGGAGGACTCGCTTCCCTGACCCTCTCCTGCTGCCTGTGGGTGTGCATGCTTGTGTAGAAACACCTGTCCTTGATCTGGGCACTAACACAGCATGTCTCCCTGCTCCTCAGCAGACACTGTCCTTGTGCAAGGAGAGTGTGGGTCCTGGAGTCCGGTCATGTCCAGTGGAGAGCCTGGAGGCAGCACGAATGCAGCAGGAGCCCCTGGACCCCAGCTCCAGTAGCAGGGTTGTGCTTCTGGTGAGCCCCCTCGAGTGTGAGGTGGTGGTGTGACACAGGCACATCCTAACTGCCCTGCCTGCCTTCCAGGAGGAGCCAGCAGCAGGGCAGGCCCCAGGGAGCCAGCAGATAGAGGCTATGCTGCGGGAACTGGGCGAGTTGTGGGAGGACCTGCAGAGGAAGCACCAGGAGAATGGAGTTGTGCTGCAAGAAATCGATAAGGTAGGTACATGGAGGCAGGGCTGAGGTGGGTACAGGGGCATGCCCCAATTGCAACAGCTTGTGCATCAGCAAGTGAGGCTGGCATCCATGGGGAGCAACACCTCTGGCTGGCCTTGCAGCCTGCACAATGCTCCAACTCTGTTGCCTGAGCTGCCAGTGCCCAGGTACCCACAGTGGGGTTCCAGCATGGCTCCTGCCTCCCCTGGGTGTCTCAGAGCCAGGCTGATGGGCTCCCTGCTGTCCCTGAAGGCACTGAGGCTGGTGGGGGAGCTGGACCGGGCTGAACGGTGGCTGCAAGACGTGGCTGGGTCACTCTCGGAACCAGCTGCCATGAGAAGCCCGGTGGAGCTGCGACAGGATCTGGAAGAGATGAGCCAGCTGGAGAAGCAGCTCCTGCTGTGCGGGCTCAAGCTGCAGGCACTGCGGGAGGAAGCAGCAGGCGAGTCGCCCACTGAGCACGAGGGGGCGAGGAAGATGCAGAGAAAAGTGGAGATGGTGGAGGAGAAGTGAGTCCTGGGGGAAGGTGCCTCCTCTCTGGTTCCCAGGTTGGCTGGGCAAGAGGATGCTCACCTCGAGGAGGTGCAAGGAGGCACGAAGGAGGTGTGGGGAGGAGGATGCTCTCCCTGTGGAGGTGCAGAGGCTGTCAGCACCTCTGATGGGCACCTCTCCCCACAGGCTGGCACACGTGCAGGCAGCCCTGCGGCGCCGGGCAGCAGACCTGCGTGACTCCCTGGTGCTATCTGAATTCCTGCAGGACCTGCAAGAGGAGGAGGCACGGAGCCAGCAGGAAGCTGTAGTGGTGAGAAGCAGGGCCAGATATCCCTTGGCATCACAAAGCACCTGGGACTGGATCAAGAGCTGGTCTCTGGCTGGCAAGGAGACCCTATAGGTTGCTCCCTTCCAGTCTAGCTCCCTGGGATGTTATTCCTCATCTCTCTCACACCTCGTGTTTCTGTTGGTTTCAGCCAGGGAGTGGGCGTTGTGGCTTGCAGGGGCCTTTTCCCCTGCTCTCAGCCCAGGCTGAGCAACCTCCTAGCAGTGAGGACATCTGCCCTTTGGGAGAGCTGCAGGAGGCCGTGGAGATGCTGAATGATGCAGCGAAGGAGCGGGAGCGGGTCATGGAGGTGGCAGCGGAGATGGAGAGCCTGGAGCGCCTGGTAGGGGATAGGGACAGAGGGTCTGGGGATGCAACTGGGTCATCCACCTGCAGCTGGATATGCACCTCAGCTGTTCCCAGTGGGACGCAAGGGCATTGTGATACATGGGGACTGCTCTGTGTGTGGCTGGTATCCCTGTCTCTCCCGTGGCTGGTGCCTGCCCTTTTGCAGGTGCATGGCAGGGTGCTCCCAGTCTGGGGTGGGCTGGGGCTGTGTGGCAAGTGGTAACACAGGGAGTCCCACACCAGGGCTAATCTCCTTCCGTATCCGCTCCTGCCCATCCAGGTGGCAGAGGTGTCCCCGCAGCTGGAGGCCCTTAGATGCAGGGCCAAGGCACTGGCTCAGGACATTGTCCAAGCAGAGAGAAGCTTCACCACGGTAAAGAGTGAGAAGGACCTCCAAGGGCTGCAGGGCTTGCTGAACAGCCAGCAGGAGATGGAGGTGAGTCAGGGGAGCATCGTGGCCGGGAGGTGTCTCAGCTGGCTGGGGCCGTCCCAGTGAGGCACTGGCCCCCGAGGGGCCAGGTGTCGTAAGCCTTGGCACACTGGCAGGCTGGGCTGGAATTTTCCAGCAGAGCCAAGCCCTGCCCTGCTCCACTCCCCTTTGCTAGCATGGGCCAGGCAAGGGGAGAGAGCTTGTATCAGCTCCCATGTACCAGCACCCAGCTGCCAGTACCTAACTTGCCTTCCCACCAGTGGAGAAGCGACTCATGCAAGCAGAGCAGGGAAGCCAGGCACTTCTATGCTCTGCTCATCCTCCCCACTGAGGCTAGCTCTGCCCACTCTCTGCAGCCCACACGCCAGCATCCTCCCCTCTATCCCTACATCCCAGAATGCAAGGGAGTCTAGCCTGGATGCAGAGGGGTTGGATGCATCCTGAACATTTTTGCCTTGTGATCTTTAGCATGTGGTGTCAGAGACCCTGCAGGGGCACCTGGAGGAACTGGAGAGGGAAGCTGCACACTTGCAAGAGCTCTGTCCCACTCGGCAGTGCCCTGTCAGCCGGGAGGTGCAGGAGACGCTGTGGGCCTGGACAGGGCTGCGAGAGCTGCTGCAGGAGACCCAGGCGCGCGTGCAGCAGGCTGGCCGGCTGCGGCACTTCTTCAAGGATTACTTAGCCATGATGTAAGTGGCAGTGACCCATTGGGGTTGCTTCTGCAGTGGCTGATGGGGAGCTGGTGAGAGTATGGCATTGCTGGAGCGTGGGCTGCTGGCAAATATGCAGGCAGTGCCAGAGCTGTAGCCAGGCATGACCCTGAGGAGCCCAGAATGAAGGGCTGCACCAGGGCTGCCTGCTGTGGGGCAGCCCCACAGCATCTTGCCCTATCCAGACAGCCTTCATGCTAACCCAGCGAGCTCCTTCCAGCCATCCCTGAGTGTGGGCGCAGAGCTGAAGAGGGGATGAGTAGCTCCTCAACCTGTCTTTCACAGCTCCTGGACAGAGGACACACGGGCTCAGATCTTCTCTGAAAGCCCAAGCGGCACCAGCCTCCTGGAGACTCCATGTGAGGAACTGGAGAAGAAGATTGAAAGAAAGCTCAAGGAGTTTGAGGCACTGGCAGCATCAGGGCAGCAGCTGGTGTCTGAGGAGCACTACCTGAGTGCAACAGTAAGGACAAGGGAAATAGGGCAAGGGAAACTCTCAGCACCACCCAAAATCCTATGGGGACAGTCCCTGAAGGAAAGAGCAAGGTGTGGGTGCAGGGCCCCAGTAAGTGGGATGGAGCCAGCTATGCATCCGCAGGGCTGCTCAGGGCAGGAATGAGTTTCATCCAGCAGTGGATGCTGAGACCTGAGCTGATGTGACTGACTCCCATTCCCAAAACCCTCCTAAACTGCTCTGTTGTAAGATATCCTGGTAGAGCCAGTTTCCTTGGGCCAGGGGTCCTTGCACGCTGCCCAGCATCTCTCCTCCCCTCAGATAAAGGAGCGCTTGGAGGAGCTGCAGAGCATGCTGGGCTGGGTGCTGGTGCGCTGGCGAGCACAGAGACACCAGCAGGACCCAGGAAGCAAGCAAGAGGACAGGAGGGACCCAGAGAGCCCCTCATGCACATCCCACACCAGCCAAGTGAGTACCAGCCATGTTGAGACTGTCAGGTAGCACAACCCGCCTGGAGGCTGAGGGTAGCAGAGGCACTGGATGGAGTGGGTGATGAAGAAGTAGGGAAGGGACGTGTGCCAGTATGTCTGGAAGTCTCTGGGATTCGGGCAGGGCAAAAGGAAGGCTGTCCTGAGAAAGTACCTGGCCCCAGCAGCCCTTCTTCACATTCTCTCTTGTCTTGTTCCCCAGGAACAGCATGCCTTATGTGCTCTGACCCACCTGGAGGGCACCCACAGCCCAGTGGAGTTCATGGTCTGCCCTTTCCTCGGGTCTGTGCAAAGATCAGAGCCACGGCTGCCAGGGGAAGCAGCCATCTCTCCACCAGCATCACCCCTCTCAGATACCCCATCGGGAGTGGAGCAGAGCCGGGAGGAGTCCAGCAGCAAAACACCCCATGGTGCAGGCCCACCCCAGGCTGTGTCCTGGGATCCCACTGAGACCTCCACGCTGCTGCTGCCACCACGGGGCCCCAGTGGGCTGGGGGGGACAGTCAACCTCATCTTCAACATCGGCAAGAAGGGTGAGAAGAAGAAGGCACAGCCACTGGCCAGCAGTGAGCGCCCAGGGGAGGAGACACTGCGGACGGTATGTGTGGGGTGGTAGGTGGCTTTGGCAGAACTCTGGGTGAGCACCTAGTGCTGCTCCCAGGGCTGGCCACTGCCATGCAGCCAGGGCAGCTCTCCAGAGCAGGGTTCCCATGCAGACTGGGAGGCTATGAGGGCTGTGGGGTAGCCCCCATGCTGTGCCCCCTCCAGGCCATTTCTAAGTGAGCTGTTGGGGCTGTGTCAGACTCAGGAGAGAGGCTTTTGGCTGTGTTGATGCCGAGTCATGCCCGAGTGCTGAGGAACAGCTTGCACCACCCACTTTGCCTGCACTCTTCTGCTGCAGCTCCTTGCCCGCTCTGCCCTCAACTCTTTCTGTGTCTCTCTCTCCCCCTTGCCCCTCTCCCTGCCACTAAACCCGCAGGCTGTAAAACCTTTTGGAAGCGTTGCCAGGGGCTTTTAGGAAACACTTGGGGTAGTTTAAAGCGAAAGAGAAAGCCACCTCGCCAGCTGGTGGAAGAGGTAACGTTCCAGGGAAGGCTGCATGCTGGGCAGAGTGGCTGCATGGCGTGAACCTGCCTGCTACCAACCCTCCTGGCCATGCCACTGTGCCCTGTTGGCAGTGGTCCCCTGGGAGAGGGAAAACCCTCCTGATGCTGTAGGGGCCAGAATGTGGGTGCTGGAGCATGTGAGGAGGGGGCTCAGACAGGGCTGGCTGCACCTCTTTTCCCCAGGTAAGTGGGTTTGGTGACCATGGGAGGCATAGCTGACTGGCAGCCAGTGGAAGAGCCTCCCCACTCTGTTCCTTGTGAGACAGCAGCAGTTCCGTGTGCAGCAGACTGAAGGGGAAAAGGGTGGATGGGGCCATGTGAGATGCACGTTTTGCAGGGCAGGGGACTGTCTCACTCCAGGTTGCATGGCTTGTAACCCTGGAGCTGAGAGCGTGGTAGTTTGTTGGAGCGTGCATCCGTTTGTTGCTCCAGAGCCTGTGCAAAGGTCTGTGTGTGAGAGCCCCGAGGGCAGCTGAGGCTGGGCCCCCACACAGCCAGGCTGGGTAGCTCCAGGGGACAGGGCAGGTGAACAGAGAGGTGGGAGGGCATTGAGGCAGGGCAAGGAGCTGCTGGGCTGCCAGGAGGGTTCTGGTAACAAGCCTAAGGGGTACAGGGGAACACTTCCAGCTCCTGCAGGCTCTTGCAGCTGTGGAAACCCAGGAGAGGGGATGTGGGGAAGGGGATGGGAAGGGTCTGCACTTAGCCCCTGCCCTGCCTTGCCCTGCTGCCTGTGGCGTGCAAGGGTGGCAGGAATAGGCAACAGTGACTGCTGTCTCAGCAGCCACCCAAAAATGATGGCTCAGAGGTCAGCAGTACCAGAGAAAAGCTGTGTGGCACAGCAAACCCTGGCTGTACCACACCTGTGGGACTCCATCACAGGCAGAGGTTTCCCTGACTGCCCACCCTGCCTGTGCCGCGGTGGGAGCAGCCCTCAGGGGACTGAGGTGAAGCCACACCATACTGCTCCCAGCTCTGCATGTGCTGCTGGTGAGCATTTTCATCTGCCTACCGTGCCAGCTCCCTGCTTTCCCAGGCACATCATGAAAAGGGAGCAGTTGGCACAGGGTGGCAGAGGCTCTGGCCATGAGGATCACCCCTCTCTCCTTCCCTATATCCCTAGGCGCAGGTGGAGGCCAGGAAAACCTCCAGCACAAAGCGGCCACCCGCTGTGATCCGCCGCCCTCCAGCATCCAGCAGTGGGACCCCGGCTGTCTCCCACACCCTGCCCAAGGCTGGGGCTGGCTCCCGCCTGCAGCGGCGGGAGCAGGCGAGGGCAGAGCAGGCCCGGCTCCTGACTCTCCAGGGAATCATGGGCAACAGCTCCCTGCAGCCCACACCCGAGGAGCGCCACGGCCCCAGCAACACGTGGCCGCAGAAGTGTGGTCGGAGGAAGGCAGGGCCAGGAGCAGCTGCTGCTGGACCCCAGCTTGGGGAGCTGCTGCTCTATGTCAGGAACCCACTGGTGCAGGACATCGATGCTGAGTGTGGGGCAGCCCCCCATAACCCCTGCCCCACTGCCCCAAAAACCACATGCCCCCAGCTTACCCTGGGCTCTGTGCTCAGCCTGGAGCTGCCCCGGGATGCAGTGGTCCTGGGGTGCAACCGAGGGGCTACGGCACAGCAAAAGGAGGCAGAGGGGCAGGAGCAGAGACAGGGTAGGAGGGTGAGGCCATGGGAGCCCACAGGCACACACAAGGCTGGATGGCAGGAGGAGGTAGATGTGGATGGGCGTAGTCCCCTGGGACCCGGTGAGGGGCTGGGGATGTCCCCCAAGAGTGAGCGAGGAACGTGGTTTGAGGAGGTGAGCTTGAACCCCAGCTACAGCCAGCAAAGGGCGTACTGTGCTGGGGAGGAGTGCTGGAGCCCACAGCACCCTAGCAGCACTGGTAAAGACCTGGACTTGAGGCCGAGCCGGCCATCCTGTGTTGGTGTGCAGCATGGGTGGGTCATCCGAGAAGGGGATGAGCTGGCCGCCCAGCTTGGCCAGGACGGCAGCCCCAGTGCCACTGGCAGGGCCAGGCATCACAAAGCTGCTTGGCTGGAGCTTGGATCGTCCACTGCCAGCATCCCA
>NW_008682633.1:15402-15662 GCF_000695815.1 Acanthisitta chloris
CAGCCAACAACATGCTAGTGGCCAAATTCACCCTTCCCACTACCGCCCAGCTGCTCCACAGTCCATCAGGAGAAAAGAGCCCTGTAGTGGGGCGCAGTGGCAGTCCCCGTGGGCTTGGGGTTTCCCCCCAAGTGGAGGAGCTGGTATCTGCAGCCCCCTTGGATGGCTCCAGCACCTGGGATCAGCGGAGGCATAGGCAAGAGGAGAGAGAGAGCAGCAAGGTGAGAGCCACAGGCTAGAGACTCCCTCTGGGGCAGATA
>NW_008682633.1:15690-18532 GCF_000695815.1 Acanthisitta chloris
GGGCTACCCACTCTGGCAAATGTGACCTGTGTTTGGGAACTGTGACTGCAGTGGCCCCTTTGCTCCAGCTCGTGGGGAAGAGCTAGGTGTTGAATTTGGGGTCCCTGCAGCACACACCCCAACACACCAACCCTCAGCCTTAGCAAGACTGCACTTCACCCTAAAAGCTGACAAACAGCCCAGCCCCTGCCCAGGCCAGGAAATTGCTCCTGTCATCCCACTCCCACCTTGGCATTGCCTGCCAGGAATGGGTCAGATGGACCTTATGTGCCTGGAGTCTGAGCTGACACCACTGGCCCCCAGCGTTGCTTCACTCCTCCCCTGCTCCCTTGCAGGTCCTTCCTGGTAAAATGGAGTTTCAGATGATGGAGGGGACACTGGAAAGGAAGCATGTGTTGCAGACAGGAGGGAGAAAGGTACAGGCATGGCTGTGGGGCTTCTTTGGGACGGGGATGCTGGGATATGGCAGGGGATGCCCAGGTTTTGGGGCAGGAGTGAAGCCAGGGATGCTCCTGGAACTACCCTACCATGGCAGTACTGCTGGCCATGATGGGAGGGCGGAGCCCTAAAGGGACTGGGTTACATTCTGAGCAGCAGGAGACCACCTGTCTTCTCCCAAACCTGTTGGCATCACAGCTGTCCCCTGTTTGTGTCCCACAGGCCAGCTGCCGGGCCTGGGGCCTCTTCCACGCCGTGCTGATGAGGCAGACACTGTGCTTCTACCAGGACCGCAGGGACAGCCTCAAGGTGTGGTGGGGCAGATTGGGATGACACAGGAGGGGGCTGGCAGCAGGATGCCCTTGCCTCTGTGGACAGGGAAGGTACTCTACCTGTCCAATCCCACTGTTCTCCTGCTTTCCCTTATGCTGCAGAGCTCCGTGGTGGCCCTTCCCCTGAATCTCTCCGGGGCAGTCTGCACCCCAGATGCCGAATACACCAAGAAGACCAACTGCTTCAGGCTTCAGTGAGTCCCTGACCCTGAGCAGCCTTCCCCAGTGAAGGGGAAGACACATACCAATACCCCCATCCAGGGCCAGCTCAGTCCAGTGCTTAGAGGAGGATTTCCTTCTTTCTTTCTTACCTACTTTTCTTCTTTTCCAGAGGGAAAGTGGTATCTGCAGTGGGAAAGTGGGGCAGTTGGTATCTGCACTCCACATCTGCCTCATTGCTGACTTGTTCTCCCCCTCTTCCTGCAGGCTGCAGGATGGCTCTGAGTACCTCCTGAGGGCTCCCTCCCAGACCCTCATGAATGAATGGGTCTCAAAGCTGCAGCAAAACTCAGGTGAGCAGCCCTTGCTGGCAGAGCAGGGATTCAGCTCTATGTGGTTACCATGCTTGTGCAGGCCCCACTGAGCCCTCTGATATATTTGGGGGGGGGCGTGGAGCAGAAGAGAAGCAGCACAATGGTCTCTGATTTATGCATCCTCCTAACCTGCCTTGGGAACAGCAATTCTCTGCCAGGCCGGATTTGGAGGCTTTGTTTTCACACCACATACACAGTTATAAATCAGGAATAGCACAACTGACGTCAGTGGTGCCTCAGCAGCAAAAAGCCAATGTCAGTAAAATTATAATTGCGCCTTGGTCTTCCTCCATCTCCTCTGAGGGGCCTGGCAATGCCTTGTTTGCCCTTCAGGCAAGGAGACCTTTAATGCGGAGGTCTTCCTGCTGTTGTACCCATACCTGAGGAGGTTTAAGACCTGCCATGAAATCCTAGGCTGGTGGGGAGGACTGAGAGCAGGTGCTACAGCAGGAGGTTGGAGGAGCCAGCCATGCAGCATCGACACCCAAAGCAGGGACTGGCTCTACAGGATGGTCCTGTGCATTCCAGCACCCAGCAGGATTATTTGCTCTGCTCCCAGGTTTCCCTGAAGTGGATTACTTCCAGGTGGCGGCACAGCATGTTGAGGGCACTAGCAGTACTGGGGGGTGAGTAACCAGGAGCTGGCTAGCCAGGTCTCATTACAATTCTCTCCCATACTTGCTGGTGTGTCCTGCTCCAGGGGGCCAGACTGGTTTGCTAAATCTCTGCTACTTTCAGTTTCAGCAAGGTCCCCAGCCCTGGGTGCTCCCACCTCCAGGGACATCAGCAGGTCATGACCACCAAGAGCCAGGAGATCGTGGTGTTACCCCGCTCAAATGCCCGGCTGCAGCGGCCTCTGGGCAGTCAGGATGGCCCAACCAATGGGTCTGTGGCAGCAGCAGGTGACTTTCCTGTTGTGCTGGGTTCCTGCTGTCCCTTGACTCCTATCCCCAGCCCAGAGAGGTACAAGGGAACCGACTAGGGGAGGCTGAAGGCTGTTGGTCAGACTTGAACTTGGTGGTATCTCGGCTAGGAATCCCAGGGTATGGAGCTCAGGGGAAGACCAGTTACTTCTCTTTGCTTCCTGGGATACTGACATAATCATAAATTTCCCTGTCCTCTTTCGGGCTGACACAGGGATGTCCTGTGGTGGCCTGGCCTCGTGACATGTCTCCGTTCTGCTTCAGAGAACACTCAGGGGGTTGGGCACAAGGAGCAGCAATGGTCACCCAGGGGATCCCCTGGGCTGTGGGACAACATCTGCCAAGAAGACGACTATGGGCTGGTGGCCAACAAGAGGAGGTCCTACTCCTTCACCTCAGGTATGGCCCTGGTTTCGCTGTCACTGCCAGGAGGTGGCACCACTACCTCTGTCCCTGCAGACAGCCGAGGGCAGATGCTATGCGGTTCCAGCACCTGCCAGGTCCTACATACGTGTGCCCTAGGCTGCAGCCCCTTACTCGGGGAGGGCTCTGCAGGGCTGCCAGTGCCTGCCCTCCCCTCTGACTGTTCCTTCTTGCAGCCACCTACCAGAAGCTC
>NW_008682633.1:18554-19565 GCF_000695815.1 Acanthisitta chloris
GGGGGGGGCGGGGAGCAGCTACTCGGTCACACTGTACATAGGGGAGCAAGTGCCGGCCATGCCCCGGGCACGCTGCCACTCCTTTGTGGCCCGGACAGGGAGCCCCGGGAACACACTAGGGGAGAAGATCACCAGCCCCCCTCGCCCCAAGAACAAATCCGTCTTCAAGAAGTTCTTTGGGAAGAAGGAGTGAGACCCAGCTGCAGGGGGGGAAAACCCCTAGCCTGCCTTTTATTCTCTTGGGTCCCATCTTGGCATGGTCTCTGCTCCCAGCACCAGTTCACAGCTCGCTGCCTGCCCAGGGACGAGAGGCTGTGGCAAGTGGCTCTGCTTCAGCCAGCCCAGGGGCTGCACCGTGCCCCAGCCACTGCAGCCCCCAGCCTCAGCCTGGTGCTGAGCACCCCTCCTGCCTGGTGCTCTCCCTGGGTGCTGCTGGCTCCCCCGGCATCCTGCCGACACACAGCACAAGTGGAGGGGGGGGGGCGGTTCTTTTTATTAAAAAATAGATGCTTAGTCT
This sequence comes from Acanthisitta chloris, assembly GCF_000695815.1. NCBI lineage: Eukaryota > Metazoa > Chordata > Aves > Passeriformes > Acanthisittidae > Acanthisitta > Acanthisitta chloris. Next base: position 19,072 of record NW_008682633.1, read on the forward strand.
GGGAGCTTCTTCATCCAGCAGCACCCATCGGCACAGGAGCAAAGGGGCTCTGCAAGGTGGTCCTTGCTCAGGAGTGGGGGGAGCTTCAGATGAGGAGGATCCTGCAGCAGGGTTCAGTCCTAGTTGGGGAGAAGACTGAGATGTTTGGTGCCTCTCACAAGGATGCCTTGTCTTGTAATTCCTCTGTGCCTTCATCCAGCTCTGCTAATCCCACAGGGCACCTGGGCCCCTTTTCCCTGCCATGGGAGCTCGGCAGGGAAGTTACTACCTATGGAGTAAATCCTCCTGCCTGCATAGCCCTGACAGGCCTGTCCAGCCTTCCTCTCTTTGGAGGATGGCTGCCAGCCCAGGTCACAACAGGTGAATGCTGCATGCCATGGAGGGGGCCAGGGGAGTGTGACTGGACCTACAGGGCTTCCTGCCGCCCAGTTATTTTTGCAGTAACTTTGCCAGGCCATGCCGGTTTCAGCTGCCCCTGTTCCTGCCTGCACTGG
>NW_008682633.1:19610-19965 GCF_000695815.1 Acanthisitta chloris
CATGTACCAGCCCTGGGGGTGAGAAGGGGAAGTTTCCAGGGACGTGGGTAGCAGGGCCTCTCCCCAGTGGGCTGTGAAGCTCAGCTGTGCACACTGCTCGCCTACTCAAATACATTGTGGGGCTTAAAATAGCAGTGCTGGCTGCAGCCCAGCTCTGCAGTAAGGGCTGGGAGAGGAGAAATGCTTCCGCTACCCCATCTCCCTCCCACAGTGTCCCCAGGACAGGCAGTGAGGTGGAGGTGGGCACACCAGTGTCATCAGACTGGGGACTTTCTCTGTATTCCCAGTGAAGGGTGGGGAGGGCATGCTGGTGAGAGGTGCTGCTGTGTGGGCAGGGATGTGCTTTCTGTGTTTC
>NW_008682634.1:0-287 GCF_000695815.1 Acanthisitta chloris
GTGTTTGGGGGGGGTCGATCCTGCCCCCCTGACCCCCCCGTTTGCACACAGCCACTGCATCCAGCAGATCCTCGAGGCAGTTCTGCACTGCCACCAGATGGGAGTGGTGCACAGGGACCTCAAGGTGAGGCACCCACGGACTGCAGGGGACACAGGACATGCCTGGGGGGACACAGGACATGCAGTTTGCCCCTCCATGCACTGATGTACCCCCCTGGGGGGACATGGGGTAGGGGGAGCAATGAGGAGGGGGAAACACCCCTAAAAGTGACCCCTCAAACCCTCAT
>NW_008682635.1:0-11595 GCF_000695815.1 Acanthisitta chloris
AGGTGGGTGAGGGGAGCGGGGCACGGGCAGCACCGAGACTCGTGGTGCCCAGCAGTGTGCTCTGCTGCCTCCGGTGCGGAGCTGTGGGGTCATGAGATCCACCGGGTCGGAAAAGATATCCAAGATCATCGAGTCCAACCCCCCCGTGGTCACTAGCCCATGGCACTAAGTGCCACATCCACTCTCAGCTTGAAAACCTCCAGGGATGGGGAATCCACCACCTCCCTGGGCAGCACATTCCAATGCCTGAGCACTCTCTCCAGAATAAAGCTCTTCTCTCCAGAATAAAGCTCTTCCTAATCTCCAACCTAACCCTCCCCTGGCAGAGCTTGAGTCTGTGCCCTCTTGTCCTGCTGCTGTTGCCTGGGAGCAGAGACCAACCCCCACCTGACTCCAACCTCCTGTCAGGGAGTTGCAGAGGGTGATAAGGCCTCCCCTGAGCCTCCTCTTCTCCAGAGAGCTGTAGAGGCTGATAAGGGTCATGCCTAGGAGCCCTTTTCTCATGGGAGACCCTGGGACACAGCGAGGAGATGCCATTAAAACGTGGATATCTGAACCTTGCTGCAAAGACAAGCCTTGGGCCTGTGTTTAAGGACAAAGCTTACAAACCCTGTGCAAAACGCAGTGTTGGTGCTGTGGAAGGTTTAAGGGTTGGCTCCCTTGGAGATCGTTGTGCCCACACGTGATGAGAACTATGTTGGTAGGGACATCTGAGAGGGTGATGAATGCCAACAAATCTGATCTGGGCACGGGGCAGCTGTGGTGGCCTGTTTGGGGTGGCTGAGGCACCACGTGGGTATTGCTGAGCAGACCAATTTCTCAGCTGCCAGACTGACCCAGGGGTTATGCACCAGCTGTGAGAGAGCAAGGAGCTCAGTGCTTCTGTCCTGCTCAAAAAACAAGGATTGCAATCATTTTTCGTGGCCTTGTTTGTTCAAAGAGCAGAAATGCAGATTGCGTCTGGGTAGAGCTTTAAGGCTCAGAGTATGGACTTGGAATTCAGTTGGATTCTTCAAAGGTGAAAACAGCATTCTTGGAAGGATGAAAACTAACATGTTTTCTTGTTTCTAGCTTAATATGCAGCAGCTGCACTCTTCCCTCTTGTGGCTTCAACACAGGTAAGTGTTGCCTCTGAAATGCAGAGTTTAGATTAAAACTACTGTGTGGGTTCCTTACAGCAACTGGCCTGGAGTTCCCTTGTGTCAGGGTATCACAGGATCAGCACTGGTAATGCAGTAATTGCCTGGATGCTCACTGCGATGACTGGGGAAAGTCAGGTGTTCCTTTGTCCTGGAGAGTGTTTGTGATGCTCCTGTTGTTTCTGAGCCACTGCTTATCCTGTGACCAGGCTACAACAGTACTCCAGGTCCTTTTTTGTCTTCAGTGCTGCTGTTTGACCATTGACAGCAATAAATGGCAGTTTGGGGAAAAGTGCTTGTTGCAGGAAATGTGTCCCTGTGGGGATTGATGTGAACTGACTCAGAGCCTGTGATGGTTTCAGTGTAAGAGTAGTGGACAGAAATGATTTCTGAAAACTCTATGCTGAGGCTTTTGTCTGCTCAGTGCCAGAGGTGCTCCCCTTGCTTCTGAAAACTCCTGAAACTGTTGTTGCATTTGTTTCAGATTTGCTACCACGTGTGACCACTTGATGCTGCTCCACAAGGTAAGAGACAGTTCCTGAGATCTGAACATAAAATGATGCTTAGGGTTTGCGTAGAAAGCTCTGATCACACCAGTCAGCAGCTAAATTCTGTTTTCCCTCTGGTGCCACAATGATGACCCTTATTTGCTACTCTTGACCTACAGTGTGATGAACACTTTTACCACCATGACAATTATCTGAGGCACAACAGCTTTGAATTCCCCTCCATGTTTGATTGTTGAATGTACTGGTGATAAGCTTTTTTTTCTTTCAGGGTATGAATTGGGCCATCAGAAGATGTGCAGAAGGAACATGACCTGGTGAGAAATGCAGTTTATGAAGGGGGGGGAGATTTCCATGGAGCTGTTGAAACACTAATGGGAAGGGAAGGGTTGGATGTGTGAAATGGGAGGGAAGTGCTTGATTCATTATCAAGTATTTAGTCTGTACTGAGATTAATTTCTGCTAAGACACGGGACAGTTGGTAGTATTCAAAAACTGAATGTTCTATTGGGAAAATTCAGTTTCAAAAGCTGTCACAAGGGGTGATGGTTCCAGAGCAGATACAGTGATGATGGCATAGTTCAGCAGAGCATCCTGTGACGAACACTTCTGTCTTTCGCTCCTATCTGAAGTATTTTGCTCCTGGGATCACTGGCTGGGAGTTCTGGGCTTGGCCAGGATCTGAAGGAATCTGATGTTTTCTCTCTGCTTCTGTTGCAGGCGCTGGGAGATGAAGCCCAAGCTGTGCAAGGTAAATAGTGCACTGCCTCCTGTGTTTAGTGTCCCTGCTGTGTGGGAGGGCTGTGTGTGATGACAGCATAGTTCAGCAGATGCCCCATGGTGATCATGCTGTTATGTCTTTCGCTCCTGTCTGACACAGCCTCCCATAGCTTAGGCTGTTCAGACAAGTCCTGTGGAAAGCTGAGGGTGAAGCACTTTTGGGCCATCGGTGTGTTTTGAAAAAAACTGATCATCTGAGATCATAAATGGGCTAAAATATTAAAACTTTAGTAGGATGAACAGCAGGATAGACGATGGGCTGTGCTGAAATGAAACACAGAGTGCAGCAGAATAAGGCTGATCTGCTCTGAGTTCTGATAGTGTTTTGTTGCTTTGCAGGCTGTCCTGCACAGAGAACACCTATGCCTCCTGGGTGAGAAGCTGTGTCACCTCGTGGTGAAGATAAAGCCTTCCTACCTAAAGGTGATTGAAAAACAGTTATTTTAGATAAATGCTGCTTTTGTCTGTGTTGCATCTCTGCTTGGGAGTTTGTTTTAGAGATAACAGGGTCTGCTAATTCATTTTGTTTCTGGAAAGTGTGAAGTAAGTATACTCTACCCTAAATGTGCTTTCAGCTTTCTGCATGCTTCACAATGCAAGCATGAAATAATTATGGTAAAGATGTCTAGAATGTGCCTGATCAGGCTAAGTAAATGGTGAATCCCACAGCACTATGAATTTAGTGCCTGAAATGCTTTTCCTGATTCTGCACAGCTTGGATGATTACATGTCGCTAAACTCTGCAGTTCAGTTTCAGCAGCCTCTGGAGCTGGGAAATGTGGGAGAGTGCTGGGAGCTGACCTCACACTCTGCTGGTGGAATGGGATGGGAGTGTTGCAGCCTACTGTAGATGATGTTGAATCAGGTCTCCGATCCCCATGAGGATAAAACTTGACCAAACTCTGATACAGTATTTTACTGGAACTCTTCTTACACTAAAACCTGCTCCTGGGCCCTGACTAATAGGAAATTTTCCTTTGCAGGCTTCCAGAATGGTTCTCCTTGCAAGGTAAGTACTTGTTCTAACTCTACAAGTATTAACATTTCGAAGTACACCCAGAGGTGAAGTATTTAACAGCTGGGGGGAAGGGGCAGGGGGCTGCTGCTGGCTGCTGCCTGCCTCTCAGCCAAAACAGGAAGATGCTAAAGGGGAGAACAGCTGGGTAAAGCCCAGCCTTGGCAAGCTGGTGTCTGCCAGCTCTCCCTGTGAGCTCATGAAGTAGCTCTATGGCACTGTTGGAGTTACTTGCCCTCCTCCCCATAGCAAACCTTAGCCCAGAGCAGAGCTGTGCAGGGACTGACAGTGGGAGCTGCCTGTGTGATGAGAGATGTGACTGCCCTGACTCCAGTTGTGGAGGTCTGCAATTAGCTCTATCTGACTGCAGGCACCTGACCTAGATTTCACCCTCCTGTGCTTGTTTCTGTGCTGTCCTGATGGTTTGCTTTGTTCCAGGTGTGCTGGAGCTGGGAAGTGGTGCAGTTAGTGGTGCTACCAGCCAAAGTAAGTTACATGGATGTGACTGAGCTATGTACATGGTAGGGGATGGGGAAGCTCCTGGCCTGTAATTGCAGTGTAACTGCAGCATTAAGCAGAGGGTTCCTCGAGCATTTTATTACCTTTACAGTAATGGACAAAGGAGTTTCTGGAAGTTTTACAATGTGACATCCCATTTTCTTTGTGTATCCTAGACTGGAGACTGAGAACTGGTGGATACTTTGTGACATGCTTCACTTGGTAAGCTGCTTGCTTCTCATTTGTCATAAGGGTTTTTTTTACTACTTCAAGTTGTTACCTGCTTTCTGTAACTAAAAAAACCCACTAGGGACCTCCACGAGTGTGTGGTAACTTGGTAGCACAGAGCACAGCCAGCCCAATTATTTGCTCTTTAGTTCATTGCTGGTTAAATTAAGCAGTGGGAGTAGCAGTCATCTTCAGTGGTTGAAGTCATGTGGGGAAATTACTTATCTCAGTAGCTGGATCAGAGTTTTTGTGTGATGTGCATGAAGATGTTGATGGGGGATAAGGTCTGAAATGGTGAGGTTAGATGCTCTAAGGAGAAACAAGTGACATAGTGTCAAGGTGCTCTTAGCATGTACTGTTTGTGATGAATTCTAAGCAATGGGAATCTCTCTGAATGAGGCTGAGGAGAACTCTTGTGCTGAAACAGTACCCACATGCTAAGTTACTCCTGAAGCACCACCAAGGAGCTTGTCTTAGTAAAGTTCCACTTGTTACAGGGTTGAAGCTCACGGGGAGTTTGTGTGAGAAGCAAGACAGACATGTCTGAGGTATGTATGGAGTACATGGGCTTTGGGAATTCCTGGAATACTGTTTTTGTGCTGAATGCCTGGAGTGTAGTGCCTAAAATTAGTCCCACAGGAGATCTGATTTGTTTTCCCTTCATTGTATTCTGATTCTTCCCCTCCCAGCTACTGTGGGAATAAACAGGATGTGCCTGAATGCACTTCTGGGTAGTTGTGAATTTGCTGTGGGAAGGAAAGGCTCTTTCTGAGCAGCTCCCAAGTGGTAAATTTGGTGCAGAGTCCTGACTGAACAGAAGAATTTGCCTTGATTCAAAATTGGGGGTTTATTGCTGGATGTCTTCAAGCAGTGGAAATAATAAATCAAGGAGCTGTGTGAGTGGAGACCACTGAGCTAGTGCAGTGTTGATGGAGCACAGCAGAGTGCCCAGTAGCAAATAAAACTCCTCTGCTGTTCTGTGAGCAGCACAAACACTGCACTCTGCAATTCAGAAATCCCAACAACCCTGTATGCTGAGATTGTCACTTTGCAGCAATTTCCCATCTTTTTATTTGCTCTACACAAATTGAGACAAATTGTAGATGATTGCTGTACAAACCTGTTTCCCAACAGAATAGTTCTCACTTAAACTTACAGGATGATTTCTATGGGACTTGAGTTGCATTCAGTGCAACTTTCTGTTGGGGAGAAAGAGTATAACAAACCAAGTAGTAGCTTTGGCCTTTCCCTGATTGTTCTGATGTCAGTAGTTGTGTATTTCCAATTCAGTTAGGATTTGTAGGCTTTGTATATGCTATTTGGGTGTTGTAACTTGAGCTTGTTGTGAGTTGCTAGCTGAGAGGGAAACCTAAAATTATTTTGGTGGCTAGGAATTCATAGATGAATAAACTAAGACTTGCATGCATTGCTGCTCTCTTATTCTGAAACTGCTTCTCTTTCTCAGGAAAGGAGTGTGCTGTCTGCAGCCTCACTGGGTGAGTCCACACAGCAGATGAGTTGTTAGAAGCTTGTGGGGGTGTTTGTAGCCACTGATGAAATTGATTCTGCCAAATGAATCACTGTGATATTACCCTTTCCGTTCCATTTTCCTCTGAGGTTACAAAGCTGCTGTGGAGCTTTTAGCACTTGTGCTACTGTATATGCTCATTGTGTTTTCTTCTTTAGGTGAGGAGACAACTCAAACTGCTATGTGAAGAACTGAGCAGGTGAGTGTAGCTGCAGTAATAATGACATTTATTTGCTGGAACAAGTGATGATAACCTTAGCTTGAACTCTCTCACTGAACAGAGATGAAACTCCAAGGTCTGATGTTCCCAACAAGTGCCTTGTGCTGGTTTGGTGCCTTATAATGGTTCTTATGTCTGTCTTAATAGGTGGAAGATTGCAGAATAATGAGTTACACTTGCATGAACAGCATTGTAAAAGCCAAGGTGATTTTTACCCCACTGGTAATGTTTTCCTAATGCTGATTGGAGACAATAAAAATTTGCAAACTCTACCTGTTGTTGTGACCTCCTTTCTGACTGGACCAATTTGCTGTAAAACAGCTCTAGGTTACTCTAGAAAAGCTTGAAGTGCTTGATTCAGAGCAGGGACTAAACTAGGTTGAAATGCTAGTCCTGCAAGTGTCATAAGTTGGGTGCCAAGTCCTGCTAAGTGTGCAGGCTGCAGTTGACCTGAGCAATACCCATATGTGGACAAAGCAAATAACTGAAGGAATAATTAGTGTGTTGTAGGTGAGTGCTAAACACTTAATGCTTGGACATTTGCTCTTAAAATGGTAGGTCACCAGCAAGCCTGGAGTTAAATGTTCAGGTGCAGATGTGCACAGTACAAGCACAGATAGAGCTTGGACTCCTTAAGCCTTTGTCACTGGATTCTTGGTCCAAACTGGTCACTGACATTAGTCTGGAGCAAGACAACATTTGGCCTGCATGAGGAAAAAGTGGGAGATCTTGATGCTGCTACTTTATGAGGCACTAAGGCCTGCTGAGGGGTTGGTGCTTCCCAAAACTCATAGGTTTCTTGTCTGAAAAACCATTTTAATTTCCCCATTTTTCTGTTGTCTCAGAGGTGATGTCAATATGGGGAAAATTAGCTCTATGAAGAACTTATTCTCCATAACACTTGAGCTATTGCTTGTAGCACTTCTAATGAGAAGTAAACTAGACATCCAAACTGTTTGGCAGGATTATTTTCCAATTATTAGTGTTCTCTAGAACCTTTCACTCAGAGGAGTAAGTTTGTCATACCTCCCTCCCACTCCACCTGGTACAATCTATTTGAGTTTAAGTTACACTTCATAGACAGAGCTGAAATGTTTTTTAGCCAGAATAGTATTTCATCCTAGAGAAAATGAATTAGACATTCTGTGTCCATGTGCAAATTAAATCTCTTCTGCACTAAAGCAAAAGCCATTAATAAGGTCTGGTTTCATCCAGAGCTGATTAGTAGCCTCTTCATGTTCCCCACCACCACATTACTTTTTAAAATACCACACTTCATTGTGCCTGTTGAAGAGCTTGAAGGGACTGTCATAGCCTGCAGTGTAGAAGAAGTCTTCATGGAATGGTTGGCCTCTGTTCCTTAAGGTTCTGGCCAAGGCTTCAGCTTCCTCAGCATATTTCTCTGGGGAGGCAAATCCACCGAAGGACCTGGTAGAAGTGCAAAGGGAATTTCTGGTAAGAGTTCAAACCTTTCTATATTCACAGAAGGAAGCTTGAGGCTTGCCAAGAGTTGAAGCACTTGTGATTAAGTTTGTAGTCTGAAGAAGTAGCTGTCAGGGAGAATATGGCAATTTATGCTGGTTTAGAAGGTAGGACTGAAACACCTAAGTTGTTTGCAGTTCTGAGTGTGTTAGCTGGCACAGGGCAAGTGTTGCCTTGGGTACTTTTCCTGTCAAAAAGAACTGCCATGCAGGTTTTGTGGGAGTTCAGGACTACAGACCAAGAGTGCTGGAAGAGTGGTTTAGCTGTTCTGTGGCACAGACTGACCAGGACAAGAGGATTCTGGAGGCTGCACCTCTCAAACCCACTGAAGAGTTGGCTGAAAAATGAATTGGTCAGTTCTCTTTGTTCTTAGTAAGATACCCAGCACAAGAAAGATTTCCAAATTCCAGTGAAGGATCTGAAGAGCAGGATCTCTCCTGTTCAGTAAGTGCAGCTGCTGGAGTGGGTTCACCTGCTCTCAGCTCTGCTGGGTTTGCTTACCGGACAAAGATTGCTGCTGCCTTCCGCTCCTCAACGAACACATCGGAGTCTGTGGGCTGGGGAGGGGAGTCCTGGTGTTCAAATGGCACAAAGAAAGAGATCTTGAAGTCTGTGCAGCCAGATTTCACCAGGCAGGTCACTGGCACTGTCATATCAATCTTCATTTCTAGAGGAGAGGTAAAACACCGAAGCTGCAGCCCCCAGTTTGTTATTGCTCTACACTCTTCAGCTTCAGCACCTGTTTGGGCTTCATGCCACTCCAACCCAGCATGTCTTACCTTTCTCATTTTTCCCTTGGATGTAGTGGAAGAGCTTCCAGAAGCCCTGGCGCATTGCTTCCTTCTGGGTCTCCCCTCTCACCACTGTGCTCACCCACTTGGCTGTCTCATACTGACGGAGCTCGTAGTCCTTTGCCTGAAAGGTAGCAAAAGTCACAACAACCATGAGAAGTGGGCACAAAGAGAACCTAAAGGCATAGCTACTTTTTCCAGATCTCTGTGAAAATATTGTTGCAGTTACCATTGTCTCTGTGGAGCTCCACCGAGGGGATTGCAGGTCCAGGGACAGGAAGGTTTGCTTGAAGGATTTGATCATCTTGACTGAGCTGAAAGGTAGACACAATTCATTGGCAACTCTTCAATCACTATGGTGGAAATGGGGCAGAAGAAAGCATTAGGGCTTTTCTGCCTGATGGTTCAGTTGTTGCTGAAATGTCACAGAACCAATCAGGTTGGAAAAGGGCTCTGAGATATCAAGTCCAACCTGTGATCTAACACAACCATGGCAACTAGACTGTGGCACTAAGTGTCATGTCCAGTCTCTTTAAACATCTCCAGGGATGATGACTCCACCACCTCCCTGGGCAGCACATTCCAGTGTCTAACCACACTCTGGGAAGAAGTTCTTGTCTGATCTAAACTTCCCCTGGCACAGCTTGAGACCATGTCCTCTCATCCTGTCACTTTTTGCCTGGGAGAAGAACCTGAGTCCCACTTGGCTACAGCCTCCTGGCAGGTACTTGCAGAGAATCATAGATTAGATACTAGAAAAAAGTATTTTACTGTTCTGGTGGTGAGACACTGTCCCAGGTTGCCCAGGGAGGCTGTGGCTGCCCCAACCCTGGCAGTGTTCACAGCCAGGTTGGATGAGCCTTGAGCAACCTGCTCTGCTGGGAGGTGTCCCTGCCCAGGGCAGGGGCTGGGGCTGGGTGATCCCTAACCTCCATCCCAACCCCTTAACATTCTATGATTCTATAATAGCTGATGCCTTAAAGGCCTTTAGCCCCAGAGTCTTGTGGATAAAAGATGTGCTGCATTTATGGAGTAAGTAGCTACTTCCCTGCGTGGCCTTCACATGGAAGGAAAAAGCTGAAAATGGGAAAACACTCAACTTCTCACTGTCCGAAAACAAAGGAAGTGAAAACCATCACAAATCGCTATGAAAATAATCACATCTGGTTAAAAGTCTTGAGATTTTAGGAGGCTTCATTTAGGATTTTTATCACTACCAGGCAGATCCTAGTCTGTAAGCTACATGCTGAGAAAGCCTCTGGCTTCTGTTTCATTCCTGTGTCCTTTGCATTTCATGTTGCAAAGACAGCACATAGTTGATTCAGCAGTCACCTTGATTCTTGGGATTTCAGCCTATGGTTTATCTGCATGTTTCTTGGGTAACAGAACATAACTGCTTTTGCAAAATCAACACCTGCCTTGTGCTTCTTGACTACTTTCTTGCCTTTTCCCATTTCCATATGACATGTAGACTACTGTTGAATACTATCAATCCCCTTCTGTACCCTGTTCAGAGTTCAGGAGTTTTCTCTTTGAGATCAGAGGTTGAAAACAACACCAAAACCCCTTGTGGCATTATTTCACTTGGAGTCCTGAAAGTCAGTCGTGCTCAAAGCACTCATGTGTTGAGCTTTTTCTAGCAGCTCCTTCAGTTATCATAGAACACAGGAAGGTTCTCCCAAGCCACACAGGAGGACACTGGTGCCAGCAATGAAGAGCAGGTGCTGTCCCCTCCCTGTCCCAGCCTGAAGGTACATCACCAGCACACCTGACCAGACTGATGGTCACCAGGGACTCTGCACTGCTGTACTCCAATAGACTTCTTGTCAATTGTATTTAAAGTCAACAAAGCATTCTGAAGCAGGAATCCATTTAACTAGGAGCAAACATGAGCTTTGCAATGATAAATATATACAATTAAACTGAAACTTCCTACAGGCATTTGTTTATGGCCATTTCAAAGTCAAAGATGCTGTTACTTTGCTGTCACTGCACTTTCTCTACTACAACATGATAGAAAACACAGTGCTCTTCTTCATGTGCTCCCTGGGTGTGTGAGAAAGCAGAGTAGTACATGTTTCTCTGTTTAACACTTGTAGTAGTTACTGAAGGAGTTGGCTCCTCTCTTCTTGCCATATCCAACCTCTCCCCAACACACCTCTGTGCTGGATAGATCTCACAGCTCAGTCTTCTATAACCTTATGGCCAGTATTGTCACTGACTGCATGTAAAAAACACTTCATTACATAAACCAATGCTTTGGGGTGGGAGAGACAAACTGAGAGGAATCCTCCAAATATCTGCAGTTGAACAATTTTTAGATCTACAGGAAAGCTGAGCTTTGAAATGTCTGTTCCTATGTCTGTAGGGTGTTCAGGTTTTCCTGCATCTGTTACTGCGTGGGTCAAAGGGACAGACAGCAGGTTACACCACTGCCACCAGTAAGTGTAGACAACATGCCACCCCACAAGCCACTAATGATACCAAGGAAGTGGAGAAATAGAGGTACTTACATTTTGAGCTGTCCTTATCCTTCTAGCTGCTGCAGTCTGTCCTGTTGAGGCTGCACATCCTCCTAAGATGCTGCATGTCAGTGTTTATTTGAGTTTGGGCAAGCTCCTCCCATGCCTCAACCCTACTGGAGGAGGGATGCTGTTATGAAAAGCAGAAGGCTGGAGCCTTGTGCTGCCCTGGGCCTCATTGGAGAGCCCCCACGCAAATGCCTAAAGCCCCACCTACTGCCCACGAGGCAACACTGGGGCCAGTGTGTGATCTGGCTCCGTAAACACTTTTGCCCCCTTGTGTAACTTCCCCTGCTTTCCATGGCTGTGTGCCTGCTCGTGTCAGGGGCAGCAGCAGGTTTTGTGCTTTGGGAGGGAAAGGATTTCACATCAATAGTGTCCCCCCCAGCCTCGGATTACGGGAGAGTGGTGGGCCGGAATGGCAGCTTTTCCTTTTCACCCCAGGGGGAAGGGGTAGGTAGGAATCTGGCTGCACACCCCGCTGAGACCATCCTCACGAGATTTTTGCTGGCATGTTATGAAAGACAGGCAGTGTTCTCTGCTGGCTGGCTGCTCTGAGCCCTATTGGAGGCTAATCAGCCCCCTTAGCCCTTGGATATCTGCACAAAGGGGTTATACAAAGCTATTGTGAAATCCTGTCCTGCTTATAATACACACAGCGAGGCTGGACTCTTCATTTCACCAGCTGCAGCTCCAGACATAGTTAGGTACCAGCACAATAGGGCAGATTAAACTCCACGGTTTGTGTTCTGAGAACACCTCCCACGTTTGTCATGGTTGGTGCAAATTCCTTGCAGCCAAATTCAGCTAAGCTCTCTGGGACGTTGGAAATCAATAGCTGGGGATGATTTTTCACAGGAAGCACACTTTGCTCGCAGGGAACTTC
>NW_008682635.1:11618-26670 GCF_000695815.1 Acanthisitta chloris
CTGAAAGGGGGAATGATACCCAAACCATGCCAAATAGCAATTGGGAACTTAGCTCTGAAGCCACAAAGCTCTCTAGAGCCACAGAAAGGGTGTGGTGCACAGAGTGGGTTACTGCTGGAGTTCATTAGGACATGCTAAGGCCTGAGATGCAGAACCAGTTCTCTGCATGCTTTGTAATTCTATTTTATGGGGTAAAATGTTTGTCAATTTTACTTGTGCTCTGTTTGGGTCAAACAGGAATATCAACAGGGTGTTCTGGAGAATCAGAAGCTGCTACTTTGTGGTGTGTGCTCAGGAACTACAGACATGTGCTTGTGTAAGGTTAGCTGCCACCCTACTGTGCCACCTCAACATTCCTGTCAGGTGTCAACTGGTAATCAATTTCATAGAATCCTAGAATGGTTTGGGCTGGAAGGGACCTTAAAGGTCATCCACTTCCACCCCCTGCCATGGGCAATGACACCTTCCACTAGATCACGTTGCTCAGGAGCCCATCCAACCTGACCTCCAGAGCAGAGAAAGCTATGTGGAAAACAATACCCAGCCACAACAGTTTGGTGAATCAACTTGGAAAACACCTCCAAGATCATGAAATCCAACCCTATGGTGGTTACTAGCACTAAGTGCCACATCCACTCTCGGCTTGAAAACCTCCAGGGATGGTGAATCCACCACCTCCCTGGGCAGCACATTCCAATGCCAAATCTCCACAAATTTACCCCACTAAGAAGTATTGCCTTGAAAGGTGCACAATTTCTCTGTAGATAAACACAGGCCCACAGTGGGTTCTCATTTCTGAGGCAGAGAGGCCCCAAACAAACCCCCACTCAGTTTGTATATGTCCAGCTGATGGCCCTGACAAAGAGCTGACTGTTCCTGGTGGAGCAGCCCCAGGCTGGAGAACAATCCTCAGTGTTTTCCCGAGAGGTTGTTTTCCAACAGTCTTGTTTTTCACATAGACATTGGGAGAACATGTCAACAGCTGCATGAGACAGTGGGGCAGGCATGAGCACATGCATACAACTATGAGGACATGTATATATAACTATATACATTCCCAAACTGTATATAATTAGGGGATAGGGATGGAATTCTGAAGGCTGACACACAGTCTCACTGGTACCCCCAAGCAGGGGAAAATCTGAGTATGCAGCAGTCCTTAAGTCTCACAACTGGCCTATGACACCTCTGTTTAATGTCATACATATGCCTGGGACTTGCTGGTATTTTCTAGAAAACCTGACAGAGCAATGTTGTTCTGCACTGTTGCTTTAAGGAGGAGAGATGAGGGCACAAGCACAGGAAAGCACATGGAATGTACCTTGATTTTACTGTTTTCATCAGGCACTTCTGTGCAGGAACACTGGAATGAACTGGGACTGTGGTAATAGATTCGGTGGGATAAGTATAAGGACAAGCCTGTGATATGATCCCTTGTGATTTCCACTTTTCCTCTCTGTAGGAAGCCCAGGCAAGACCTTAAGCAACATGTTCCACAGCAAAACTGCTTCCATCTGCTCTGTGGCAGCACCACAATCGCTGCTGTCACATCCACGCAGTGCTGTTGTAAGTCACCTTTATCCCTAGAGGCAAACACAGGCTGCTGGCACAAAAGCCAGGAATCTTTTCCACTGACCTAATTGTGTCAGGCTTGGAGAAACCCAGGGAAAAAAAATGCATTGTTACAGCGTGGTTAATGATAACTTTGAGTCATGTTCGTGTAGCTGATGATTCTGTAGCGTAATACGAAGATGTGTGTGAGGGACAGAGTGTCTCCTGTCTGGCTACTCACACATCTCAACCCAAAGCTCCAGGCAGTTTGGCTTTGCTGCCTGAGTCTGTCAGAGCATCAGTCAGCCTGGTGCTTGACAGTGATTTTCATTTAGAAGAGCTGAGTCTGTTCACATAAAAATGGCCTTTGCACGCACACACACGTATCAGTTGACACAGACACTCCACAGGAAAGAAGTTGAGCATGTGATGTTCATGGTAGTTCTTGTCCAGGGCAGCAAAAGTGTCTTTGTATGTTGTTAGATGAGCAGTGGTTTGCTGCAAATTCATCTCCCAAAAGAAACCTCTTATCTCCTTGCTCTAAGGAAAAAGAAAGCCTCCATTTACATCTTACTTCCAGCATGGAAAATGAGGAAGCAGAAGCAAACCATATTCTAAAGAAGCAGTTGAATGCACTATAGTATTGTTCCAAGGTTATTCCTTATTAGCACTGCAAGTTGTGGAAACAAAATCTCTGCCAGAAGTGCAGTGAGGTGGTACTTAGACCTTATCCTCCACCCTACACAGTTTACATCGACACACCAATTTGTTGCCATTTGGTCTTCAGCCAAAAATCATTTGCTCCTGGAAATGTGTCTGTGGATTTTGTTGGTGGTTTTTGCCTGATTCCAGCTAGTTTGTTCCAAATGACACCTGAAACTACTTTATCTCTCTGCTACCTTGGACAGCTGTGACTTGCTGAATGAGTGACTCCTTTCACACATGGAACTGGCTGCTCTTCACCAAACAAACAGCCTCCTACAGCCAACACCACTCCAGGGCACTCTTGACTTGGCATTTTCCAAGATTTCTCTGCTGAAGGTCACATTTTTGAATCATCTAGGTTTGGGGAATTAATCCTAACTGGATCAATCCTTCTAGCTGCCATGAAAAATATTCCAAAACCTTCTTGTGTTCTGTGCATATTGCCCAGAGAACAGCTATCTCAGCTTTATATATGGCTTTATTCACTGGCTTTCTTCCAAAATAAGGGTTATTTTTCATATGGATCTGTTCAGGGGTGTAGCTAGCAGCTGAACCCCACGAGCAATTGTCTCAGTAAACTTCTTTAGCCAGCTTTAATACTTGCTTAAATCCACAGACACCTCCAGTCCTCTCTGAGTGCTGGAAGGAGAGGAGATGAATTCACCTTCCCCTACAAATTCATCCATGTTCTGCTATTGACAGATCCTTCTCAGATACAAGAATGTGAAACAAGGTGAATTTTTATCTTCAAGACAGGAGCATCTCATTCAGGGGAGGAGGTAACAATCCTTGCTAGAAAGAAGATCTGACTAAAGCTTCCAGAGATGATTCTTCCACACCCTGGTCCCTCTGCTCTCCTTTCCCAGGATGAGCCAATGCCACACTCTGCAGCAGATGGCACTGTTGGTTGTGTTCAGGGGTGACTTTTCCTTTCATACTCAAACTCTCCTGATGGCCAGTGGTCACTTCAGCTCACTAATGGATCCAGTGCACCCTCATAGTTCTATTTCCACATCCAGAAATTTGGTCAGATTCTGTTGACTGTTAATGGGAAGGTTAAGCATTGAAGCATTTAACATCTAAAAAATTAGCATATTGGCATGTTCAACAACTTTTATGCAGTAAACACACCAGCCTGAACCAGAGAATCATGAAATGGTTTGGGTTGGAAGGGACCCTAAAGAGCTTATAGTTCCAACCCTCTGCCCCGGGGTTGTGGCTCTTGAAGAGCTATAGTTACACCTTTTAAAATAATGAGTGATTCTGGAGAGTGCTAAACCAGCCTGGGCCTCTCCAAAGAGCTCCAGAATACCTCTAAAATACACCACGCTGCTCTACAACCCATTGAAACAGCTCTGAAACTCTTCTGATTGGCTACAAACAATGGTGAGAAGCTCCAAATCCCTCTAAAACCTCCACTCCACCACTCTGAAAATCCTCTGAACAACACTAACACCTAGAACTCCTCCACACTGCTTTAAGCAGCAGTAAAATGCTTCAACACTGATCTCAAAACCCCTCTCAGCTTCCTTGCCATGGCTCTAGAACTCCTTTCTGTAGTTCTGAGACTCCTGCTTAGAGAAACAGTGCTAAAACTTCCCTGAAGCCCTCTAAACCCACTCTGAATTGGTCTCAGTCCTCTAAACCCTCTATAAACAGTTCTAAACCTTTATAAAGCAGCTCTGAAATCCTGTAGAGTTTGCCAGAACTCCTGTAAAGCTCTCTAAACTCCTTTAACTCTTCTAAACCTCTTCTGAAACCCTCAGAGCACCTCAAAATTGATTTAAAGCTCCTCTGTGTTGCTATAAGCAGCACTAATATGTCTCTAAATGCATCTCAAATGCCTCTAAATCTCTGCAAGTCTGAAGTCCTCTACACAGCTTTAAAATCCCTCTGAAGAGCTCTGAGCTGCTCTAAAACCCTTCTAGACCAGTCTGTGACTCCTGCAGACTGTTCTAAGCAGCTCTAAACCACTCCAAGCTACTGTAAAACTTCTCCCCTGTTAAAACACAGAATATCTTGTGACCTTTTTCTAACTGGCTCTGCAGAGCACTGAATTGTCTCTGAACCTCCTGAAACACACTGATCTTTTGGGGAGGTGGAACAGGTTGTGAGAGCTGGAACTGTTGAGCCTGGAGGAAGATAAATGACCCATGGGAATGGGAGAGTGTAGAGAAGAGGTTTCTGGAAGAAGGAAATGAGCCTCGAAGAGAAGGAGAATGCATGTGGTATGTGAGGAGCTGTTATTAACACCAAACCCCAGGGAAAGTGATCTCTGCATACAAACAACCCACAGGGAGCATATTTCGGGGTGGAGGAGGAATACCACAGCCCCAACTTCTGAGATTATTGTGTGACTACATGAAAAATGTGCTCCCAGAGCACACAACAACAGGGGATTGTTCTCTGCAGGCACTGGGTGCTCTCCAAACATGCTCTAAGGGAAGAACTGGAAGTTCACACTGAAGGCAGAATGGGTTACTGCCATGGAGCTGTTCAGGGCATCACCTTCAGTGGTGCTGGTGCTCTGTTGGTTGTCTGGTGATCAGATCTACTGGGAGAAGACTAAAAGTCCAAGCCATCTGTAGCTCTGGTGGGATGGAGGAGGATTGTGCTGGGCACAGCTGCCATGGGGCCCACGCTCAGCACTGCATGTGCTAGAGCCACATGTTGAGCTGCATCTGAGGAGCAGCTTTAGCTCCTCATGAGCCACTGTTTGCTGCTGTCTTGTCATAGCCTGACCTCAGTTTGCCTCTCTCACACAGAGACATGGATCTGTGGCTGAGGATGGGCTGGACAAGGAGTGTTGGGTGAGGATGAGATGGACAAGGAGAGCTGGCTGAGGATGAGCTGGAGAAGGAGAGCTGGACGAGGATGGGCTGGACAAGGAGAGCTGGCTGAGGATGAGCTGGAGAAGGAGAGCTGGACGAGGATGGGCTGGACAAGGAGAGCTGGCTGAGGATGAGCTGGAGAAGGAGAGCTGGACGAGGATGGGCTGGACAAGGAGAGCTGGCTGAGGATGAGCTGGAGAAGGAGAGCTGGACGAGGATGGGCTGGACAAGGAGAGCTGGCTGAGGATGAGCTGGAGAAGGAGAGCTGGACGAGGATGGGCTGGACAAGGAGAGCTGGCTGAGGATGAGCTGGAGAAGGAGAGCTGGACGAGGATGGGCTGGACAAGGAGAGCTGGCTGAGGATGAGCTGGAGAAGGAGAGCTGGGTGAGGATGCGCTGGACAAGGAGAGCAGGGTGAGGATGCGCTGGACAGGGAGGACTGGCCGAGGATGGGCTCCCAGTCAGCTGGTGCCGCGGCTCCCGCCCCTCTCTCCGCCTCCTGCCCGCTCAGCCGGGCTCGAGCGGGGCCGGCAGTGATTTATACCCTTTTCTTTTCCAAACAGCTCAATGAAACGCATGAAGAAGTTACAGGGTCTGGTAGCTGCTACAATCACTCCAATGACTCCTGATGGGTGAGTTGTCAAAGCTGCACTGTCTCCTTACACCCCTATTTTCTTCTTTCCTGTTTGGAACTGATCTGCTTTGTTTATTTGTTAGTTTCGGGTTTGTGTTGTTTGGGTTTTTTAAAATCAGATCCCCGATGGGATGGGGGAGCTATTAGGTTGGTCCCACTAGGACCAGTGAGATTCCCTTGCCTCTGCCTCCTCCTGTTGCCCAGCAAGGGCTGTAGGTTTGGATCAGTCTCACATCTCTTTCTCTGCTGCTTTGTACGTGCAAATTAAATCACAGTAAGGTTATATGTGTAGAGTATTGTGGTGTTTTCATGTTTGCTAAGGAAAATCACAGTCCTAGTTAAAAAGAGCTCTTGAGAGCTAGAATTGTCAGAATCTGTAGGGCCTTTCAGACTTCTCTTTACCTCAGCTGACTCATCCTGTGTGCATGTGTGCACAGGGTTAGTCTAAGCCTGAAGAAAACACTGCAAGGACAGCACAGTTCTGCAAATAGCATCAAACAGAAACTTGAAATTCAGCTCTCCTCGGAGCAGGGCTGGCACACAGAAATCCTCCTGACTCTGTTTTGGTGTTGCAAGACAGAGCTGTTTGGAGTCAGCAAGTGTGCTCTGCTGGGGGAAGTGTCAGGAACTCTATTTGCTTTTGAGGGAGACAGGTGAGATTTGCCACTACAAACCTCAAAAACTGAACTTTTTAGAAGTGCTGTAAAGTTTGGCACTGCCCCAGTCAGGGAGCTCATTCCATCACAGTCACTGCTTTCATTCTTGCTTTAAAGGAAGTTTGTCTCTGACTTCATTTTTTATTGCAACTCAAATTTAAAGCCATATGGCATTTAGAGAGTGACCTGAACCCTCTGCCTGGAACTGTCCTTGTCTGCTACGTTCTGGGAAGACAACTGTGGAATTTTGGGTGATGTGTAAAGCCAGTCAAGGCACCAGAACTGGCTTCCAGACTATAGGGTTGGTCTGTGGTATTGACAAATGAAAACAACAGCATAATATTACACACTGGTAAACAAAGCAAGTTTGTCCTGCAGAGAAGATAAACCTAGGATTCAGTTTTCCTTGTTTGTTAGGGAAGTCTGTTGTTTTCCTCATCCTTTAATGAGAGAGAGAGAGGTCAAAGTCACATCCAGCAGATGCCATTTCACTGTCCCTGTCCAGCAGTTACAAGCACAGTTTAACTCTTTGCCAGCACTTGCACAAACATCTTTGTGCTCTCAAGGACTTCTGTTCCCTCAGCAGCTGAAAAGGTTTGAGTGCCTCTTGTTCTCTCATAGCGCTGCGAAAAAGTCCTTTGCTGTGACAAGCCTGCAGTAATTCCCAACTGAGAGAAAAGGTTGAAACAGTGAGGAGTGTTAGGAGGAAGAGAAGCTGGAAGAAAAGAATTCAGAGCTGAGCTGTTAGCTCAGATGTTGAAAAGATGCTGAGGGTGTTGTACCTTGGGGCAATCTGTGTGTGTGCAAATACAAGTTTTCACAAATGCATGTCTTTGGGTTGGTTTCTTGCTTTCTAAGTTGCAGATAACTGTGGGTGGAGACTTATGGTGGCTGTGGTTCCTTTCCTTACAGACAAATTAACCTCCCAGTGATCCGTCAGTACGTGGATTATCTGATAAAGGAGCAGAATGTGAAGAATGTCTTTGGTAAGTTTTTCTGACAAACTTCTTTACACCTGTTTTGCCTGGATGGGAATTATATGATACCTTACCTGATAAGAGCTGTAGTGGGAAGATGGTCCCATAGTCAGATGTGGGATCACCCTGGCCATTTATATCCACCAGTGGAGAGAGTGCAAGAGGTCCTTAAGGCATCTGCTTTTGCCCACACCCCATTTCTGTGTGGGGTAAAATGAGTATTGCCCTCATACAGTGACATTCCTAGAGGTGATTGGATAATGCTGTGTTGGCAGAGAAGACACAACTGAATGATTCTTCTCAACTCAAAAAGTGTCAGTTCTTGCCTTCAGTGACGTGTGTTGTGTTGTGTCGGAACAGTGAATGGCACGACAGGAGAGGGCCTGTCCCTTAGCATCCAGGAGAGGAAGCAGCTGGCAGAAGAATGGATGTGCCAAGGAAAAGACAAGTGAGTAGCTGAGAGGGAACAGGGGGTTCCAGATCTCATGATGTGATACAGCCATGCCTGACTGCAAAGCCACATTTGCTGACACCTTTTCATTTTAGTATTCTGTTGCTGGGCTGTGTTCCCCAGCTCCTTTAGCACAGCAGAGTGTGGTTTTGTCACTGCCAGTTAGCTGGTGTCCATTTCTGCTGCTTAGAGAGTCCTCTTTGGTACACTGAGGGGACAAGAAAGGGCTTGGGGGGGAAAAAAGGGCTGTACCCTTTGCTTATTCTTGAGAAGAAATACAAGAGCATTTCTGAACCTTTCAGTATATTAAATTATTTGGTAGGACTGAAGCTGTGGTGTCAAGTGTTTACCTGCTTCCCTAAAGGTGCAACATCACTGACAGAGGAAGGAATTCAGCTGGACTTGCAGCTCTGTATCCAACTGCATTTCCATCCCTTGTACCTGCCATAGCCTCATATCCCTCATGCTGCCTTCCTCTTCACTGCTCTCTCAGAGGGTGGAGAAGGGGGTGAAGGATAGTGAGCAGAACTAAACTGGTGTGCAGGCTCACAGCCTTCACATGCACAGCCTTTATATCCATATCTCCTATGGATATAAAGGAGAAAAACAGCAGTGGGATTGAGGGCCTGGAAGCTGGGAGATTCCCTTGGCAGGAGCAGACAAGCAGTCAAAGATGCTGCTGTGAACTTGACCTCTTCTGGTAGGGCTGCTGAGAAATAGGTTAAGAAAGCAAGGTTATGCTTTAATATCTTTTCCTTTTCCCAGTTTCCCCTTAAATCCTTCAACTTGCTAATAAAACACTAAGATTTGTTCCCCCTGACAGCCTTGCAAGTCCCTCAGCAAGGAGGCACACATGATTTGTGTTTGCAAATGTGGTTTCTTTTTTCCACCACCAGCTGCTTGCCACTGCTGGCATTTTCCATGTGTGTCTGCTCATCAGGTCAGCACAGACTCAAATCCTTCTTAGCTTTCATCTAGCTCAGTGAAGTTCTCATTCTGTGGCTCCTGGGCTGAAGTGAGTCATTTTGGCAGCCTGGTATTTTTCACCATCACTGAAACTCCTGTAATGGGGATAAATTGAAAGAGGGAAATTTAGATTAGATATCAGCCAGAAGTTTTCCCTGTTGTGGTGGTGAGACACTGTCCCAGGTTGCCCAGGGAGGCTGTGGCTGCCCCACCCCTGGCAGTGTTCACAGCCAGGTTGGATGAGCCTTGAGCAACCTGCTCTGGTGGGAGGTGTCCCTGCCCAGGGCAGGGCTTGGGGCTGGATCATCTCTAAGCTCCATCCCAACCCCTTAACATACTATGAAACTATGAAACCTCCCTGAACCTTCTGAATGTGTTTTTTTGTGCAGATTGGACCATGTGATCATTCACGTGGGAGCACTGAGCCTGCCAGAGTCCCAGGAGCTGGTGTGTATATGATACGACTCTTTTCTCACTGTGTGTGTGATAAATATCAGCAGATGTACCTTCAGGTACTTTCTTTTCTGTCTTTTACAGGCAAGACATGCAGCAGCCATAGGTGCTAATGGCATTGCTGTCATAGCCCCTTTCTTCTTCAAGCCCACAAACAAAGGTGAGTAGGTTTGCTGAGGTCATTTTATTGCCCTCCAAACCTTTATCACATAGAAAAGATTAATGCCACCTTCTTTCTTTGGAGAATGTTCTAGTGGGAATGTTTGCACATCTGTCATGTCTGATGCCATGCAAAAGCAAAACCTAGGAGCAGCATTTTTTAAAGATGGGAGATAGCCAAATTCTCCCAGTGGGCAGGATGTTTTTTGGGATGTGTTTTGTTAGCCTCTTGTAAAATGAAGGGTTGTTTATGGAAAGAGTCTGTGTTCTGAATAGACTGTGGAGTTGACACTTGATCTAGACCACCCTAGGAAGCAGTTGGTTCCATGCTGTCCCTTGCTGGGCATGGACCAGATTGATGAACTGCTGATATATAGCTGTGCCTCTTGTTACTGAGGGGATCAGGCTTTGTTCTGTCCACCTAAGGCTACCTCAGAACTTAAAAAAACTGAGTGTTTTGCTTTCAAGAAAGATCATGAACATGGCATAAAAGAACGAAATGAAGTGCAGGTTTGTAACAGGAAAAAAGATCATGAACATGGTGTAAAAAAACGAAATGAAGTGCAGGTTTGTAACAGAAATGTTAAAAGCTGTCTGAATTAATCACAGAATCATAGAATTTTAAGGGTTGGAATTGACCTTACAGATCATCTAGTCCCAACCCCCTGCCCTGGGCAGGGACAGGAACATGCATGGAAATGTTGACATGAAAGGACCAGAAGAAACCAGGGTTGGATTGCCAGAATGGCTGGTGGTGATAGCCAGGACACAGTCAAGAGCAATCCAAGTGGTGCTCACAGAGATCAGCAGAAGACCTTGCAGAGAGTAGGATGGCAGTGAGGTCTCAGCACATTGGGTTTTGCCATTCCTCTTCAGCTGTACCAATGGCAAAATTGCCTGAGATCTGTGAAGGATGCAGTGAATAAGATTCTTGGGAAGAATTTCAGCCATAATAACTTTTTGAGACTTAAAATGGTACAAAAAGTTGTCAGCAAAGCTGTTCAGCATCACACCAAGCAGTGCCCTGGGGCAGTGAAGGTGAACTTGATCCCTTGTCCTCTGTTGCACACAAGTGATCCTGGTGAGGCCACTTGGCACACAAGACTTGCACATGTGAGAGCATGGCTGACTTACACCTGGAAGAGAGTGAGTGTGACTTCCTGAAATGGGTTTGGTTTAAAATACATCTTGTCTTTGCCTTCCTGAAGGTCTTCCCCTGATTTTTGTCCTATTTAATGTTACATGTGTGTGAAGGACCTGTATGACTTGCTGTGTATGGTGCACAAGCTGTGAGCTCTCCACAGCCCCTGCTGCTGTGAATCTGAACTGTCCCTCCCCATGGACAGTCTCCTGCTCATGGCAATACCTGATTGTTTCCTTCCAGATGAGCTGGTTGCTTTCCTGCAGAAGGTTGCAGCTGAAGCCCCTGCAGTTCCCTTTTATTACTACCACATTCCTCCTCTGACAGGTGTGAAGAGTAAGTACAGAGTACAGACCTTTGAGTATTTGCTCTGGGCAGCAGGTTATGTGCTGTTTCTGATGGATGAATTTGTATTTAGTCTTAAATATGCTGTTACCAGTTTATTCCTAAACTTTCACTTATCCAGAGGTTTCACATTCTGATATTTCTATCACTCTGGGAAATAACCACACTGAAGTTGTCTTTTTGTTTTAGACCTGTATAGTGTACTAGGCTTAGGCCAAAAGCAAACAACTTGTAAAATATTAATCCTCCCTCTTGGGCCAAGGCAGGGAACTCTCCCAGACAGGTGTGTGTTGCTTCACATGAGGTTGCTGTTGTGCACAGTACGTGTGGAAGAGCTGCTGGAGGGGATAAAAACACGGATCCCAACCTTCCAGGGCGTGAAGTTCAGCGACACAGACCTCCTGGACCTTGCACAGTGCATCAGCAAGAATGAAACAGAGCAGCTGGAATTCCTTTATGGGGTGGATGAGGTAAGAGGCTCCTCTGAAAAATACTTACTTCTAAGATATTCTCTTGCTTCAGCCCTGGGGAAAAAAAAAAATCACCCTGGGCACTGAGTGCCAGGCAGCCTCACTGCTCCCTCTCACCACCCCTTTTGTTTGCTTTATTTTATTACATGAAGTAAAATTTTGTTTATTTTTTTCTCCCCCCACCCCAAACTAGCAACTGTTGGGTGCACTGGCAATAGGGGCAGATGGAGCAGTTGGAAGGTCAGTATGGCTTGGACTCCTTCCCCTCCACACTGTGTTGTTGTATCTTCACTGTCTGCACAGTATTTCCCTGACTGTCTTCTGTCACTGCAGCAGAGGATTTTTCAGGGTGGGAATGTACAGAGGCAAACAGATAGATAATCCAGCCCCAGTACTAGTGCTGGCACAGTCATATAACCTGAGATCTTGGATTATGTTCCTTTGGGTGTTTATTGCTGACCCAAAGGTTTCAACGTACTTTTTATCCTCATGGCAACTTTTGTAGTAGGGAATCACTTCTATCTTCATTATACGGGTAAGGAAGAGAGGATAAAATCACTAGTTTATATGAGAAGTCTGTGAGGAAAAGCTCTGCTGAGCTTAATGTCTGATTTATCTTCTGCCCCTCCTACCAGGCTGCTCAGATGAATTACTGTGATCCTGTGTTCCTCTCTAGATGATCCATTAGATGACCAAGCAACTGGAAAATGAAGTGATTGAGTTTCTTTATTGCCTGATGCTGTCCTTTTTGGTTTTAATTGAAAAGCAGTTCTATTTGGAAAGAACTGGGAAGAGAAAGCTGCTCTCCAAACTCTTCTGTAGGGCTGGCATACTTTCAGGTGCTTCACAGTACAAAGCACACACAGGTTGCAGGAAGTTCTCTCCTAACAGTGACATTTCTATGTCAACAGCAAAAGCCTGGGGGTACTTCTTTTGTTTTGGTGGCTCTAAGTTCATCCTTTGCATTTACCAATTCTATTTTTGGTCTGTTTTTGGGTTTGTTTTGGCAGTACATACAACTATTTGGGCCGAAAAACCAATCTGATGCTGCAAGCCTTTGCAAAGCCAGACCTTGCCTTGGCACAGAAGTATCAGGTACAGTGTCTTCCCTGGTCCCACTGGGAGCAACCTTCTTTCTGCTTGAGTTTTATTGGGGCTCTTTTCCATGTGGTTTTTGTCATCTGTACCCCGAGGTAGCTCTATGGAAGGAAAATCCTTTCAGTTCCAACCCTCTGCTTGTTATTCATCCCTCCTCACCTTTTTGACCAGTCCCTGCTAAGTTTTAACCAAGATCTGCCTCACCCTTCAGCTCTCCAATCTCATCCATGCAAGGGAGCAATGGCCTGACCTTTTTCCTTGAACAAACCCACAGTGGCCAAGCCTCTTGACTAGGAATATTCTAGGGATAGCCTACATGATGTTGGGCAGAAAGCTGTCCCAGATCAGCTCTGCCTTCACCCCTCTTGGGCTTGGGCAGCTTGAAGGTTTGTGGGGAGTTCTGAGCCATCAGTTTACAATGTTTCTATGGGACATTTGAGGCATCCCTCCCCTGTTCCAATGGCATTCAATTAGTTTTTCCCATGGACTGGCCAGGTGGCCAAGGGCTTTGATCAAAGCTGTGCAACAAGTGTATAAGATAATAAATATCATAATAGCTCTAGGTGCTTTTACACCTTCACATTTGAGGGTGTTAATAAACTACTGTCTGTCTTTTCTAGTTTCTCACTGGAGAATTCCTCAACTTTGTCATCAAACTGGGTGAGTCCAACCCTGCCTGTTTCCCTCGTTGTGTCCAGAAATGCAGACCTGGTGTTTCTGAAACTCTCATGTGCTGTACTCCCACAACTTCCTTCCTAAAAGATTTCACAGTGAAAAACTGTTGCATCTGCTGTTTCCCAAGTTAGCAGCAGCTGGGACCCAGCAAAGGGAGCTGACCCAGCAGCCCAGAGAGATTCCACTCTCCCTTCCTTCCTTCTGCTGTGAAACCTCACACATTTAAAGCTGTGACTCTGATTGTCTTACCCTGACTCTTTCTGTGGGTTGTTTCTGTGTTAGGTGGAGGTTTTTTCTGTCTCCAGAAGTTAATTTCTAGCTTTATTCCTAGTCATTCTTCTGAAATGGTGGTGCCCAAGTAGGGAACAGCTCTGATACTCCTCTCTCCTGCCTTGCTGTAGCTTGAGCAACTCTCTTGAAGGCTGTACAAGGCCAAAACATTTGAAAATTGGATGGTTTTTAGAAACAAAATGAAGTTTGAACATCAAAAGCAATTAAACCCAACCAAGTCAGAGTGGTGTAGGGACAGTGAATCACACATTGAGTGGTTAAATTAAATTCAGTCAGACATGTGATGAAGAGAATTATTCACTGTGGTTTTGCTGTGATGGATCTAGCTGAGCTTAGTGCTTGGCTGTTTTTTCTTGTGTTCAAAGTCAGAGGAAATGCATCTTGTAGATGAAGAGGCAAACACTGAGTTTCCAGAGGTTCATAAGGAGATGTGAGCCTGGTTGATGCTGGATGACACAGGCAGTCTATGCTGCTGCTTTTTTGGACACCTCTACTGAGGATACTTGAAGCAAAATGGTGTGTAAATGTCCTGATTTTATTTTTCTCCACACAGGTTTTGGTGTTGCACAAACTAAAGCTGTGATGACTTTTGTTTCTGGCATTCCCATGGGACCGCCACGGCTTCCGCTCGTTGATGCCTCCGAGGAGTTCATCATCAAGGCCAAAGCCAAACTGGACAGCATTGTGTGGCCTGATGGTGACTGATCCTACAATCATTAAGCTTGGAAAAGACCTCCAAGGTCATCGAGTCCAACCATTAACCTGACACTCCACCACTAAACCACGTCCTCAAGTGCCACATCTGCAATGATGTTCACTTCCATGTTGCTCTGGAGGTTCCTTGTCTGGGATTCTCTGCCACGTGGCACATCCCCCACATGATGCACTGTGATTTCTTTCAGGGAACTGGCAATGTGCCCAAGCCCCTTTCCTGTCAGGGCTGGCTTTGCTGGGAATCACCACTTTACACTGCTCCCTGGAGCTCTGCACATTCTGGAACTCACTGGTATCTTTTAATTAAAAACCAGCCAGTTTTACCCAGTTGGAGGAGCTGATGCCTTTTGCCTAGAAAGGAGGAAGATCTGTCTCCACCACCCTCCCTCCAGCTAGATGGTGTTTTGTCCTCGTTAGGATCTGAGTAGTGAGAGATGCTTTTGCCCAAATTAAGGGCAAATGAGACCATATATTAATAATATAATAATGTGGGTTTTATTTAGCAATAAATGTGAGGCTGAGAGAGAGAGGGAGGGAGAATGGGGGTTCGGTGGTTGCAGATGCAGCTTGTCCAGTAACTTGGGGTGATCTTTATTTGATCAGTGATATGGCTGAGGAAGTTGGGGCTGTTCATCCTGGAGAAGAGAAGGTTGTCTGGAAAACTTAGAGCAACCTGCCAGGAGCTGAAGGGGCTCCAGGGAAGCTGCAGAGGGACTCTTGATTAGGAACTGCAGTGACAGGATGAGGAGTAATGGGGAGAAATTGAAAGAGGGGAAATTTAGGCTAGTTATTAGGCAGAAGTTTTTCCTAGTCCCAAGCCCTGCCCTGGGCAGGGACACCTCCCAGCAGAGCAGGTTGCTCAAGGCTCATCCAACCTGGCTGTGAACACTGCCAGGGTTGGGGCAGCCACAGCCTCCCTGGGCACCCTGGGACAG
>NW_008682636.1:0-370 GCF_000695815.1 Acanthisitta chloris
GCAGGTTTAGGTTGGATATTGGGAAAAAGTTCTTTATGGAGAGGGTGAACAGGCACTAGAACAGACTCTCCAGGGAAGTGGTGACAGCACCAAACCTGACACAGCTCTGGAAACATTTGGACAATGCTCTTCAACACATGGTGTGATTCTTGGGGTTGTCCTGTGCAAGTCCAGGAATTGGACTTCGATAATCCTCGTGGGTTGTTGGAGAATGGCTAAGAGAGCGGGGACATAATCCTGGGAATGCACCTGGGGAAGGCTAAAAAGAGCAAGGACACAGTCCCCTGGGGAAGGCTAAAAAGAGCAAGGACACAGTCCCCTGGGAACGCACGGACACAGTCCTGGGAACGCACCTGGGAATGCAGTGAAC
>NW_008682637.1:0-541 GCF_000695815.1 Acanthisitta chloris
GACATGGTCATGTCCCCATGAGGGGGACAAATCCCAGTCAGGTTTGACCAGTGGTGACCACCCCAATGTCCTTCCAGGCCATCATGTCCTACCTGTTTGACTTCAGTGGTGAGGACAAGGTGAGTCTGGGCTGGGTGGGGGGTCAGGGTGCTATTAGCCACCTCTTTGTGACCCCCCCCTGGGTCTGACCCCCCCTAGGGTGACACCCCCCAACGTCCCTGGAGGTCTTACTTTGACCTGATCGTGGTGGATACCCGAAAACCTCTTTTCTTCGCCGAGGGAACTGTGTTGCGCCAAGTGGACACGGTGAGGACGTTGGGGCACCTCGAGGGGCACTCGGGGGGCACTTGGGGGGCAGTTCAGCCCTGGGGGACACACAGGACAGTGTCCTGAGCTGCTCTGGTCCTGCAGGACACGGGGAAGCTTCGCATCGGGACCTACACGGGTCCTCTCCAGCACTGCGCTGTCTACTCCGGGGGTGAGTGACCAGGGGGCACAGGGGGTGGCACCACGGACCAGGGTGACCCTGGGGTGGACCAGT
>NW_008682638.1:0-206 GCF_000695815.1 Acanthisitta chloris
GTCAGCCTGGCACACCTGGGCACAGGTGAGACCCTCCCGACCTACCTGGGCACAGGTGAGAGCCCCCCGATGCACCTGGGCACGGGTGAGAGCCCCCCCCAAGCCACCTGGGCACAGGGGAGAGCCACCCCACACCTGCTGCTCCGACTTCCGCACTGCCCGGGGCACAGGGGGTCAGCCTGGCACACCTGGGCACAGGTGAGAGC
>NW_008682639.1:0-852 GCF_000695815.1 Acanthisitta chloris
CTGTGTGTACCTGTGGGCATGAGAGGGACACCTGTGGGTACCTGGGGGTACCTGTGTGTATCTGTGGGCATGAGAGGGGCACCTGGAGGTACAAGGGGGTACCTGTGGGTACAAGGGGGGACCTGTGGGGTGTGTGTACCTGTGGGCATGAGAGGGGCACCTGTGGGTACAAGGGGGGTACCTGTGTGTACCTGTGGGCATGAGAGGGGCACCTGGAGGTACAAGGGGGTACCTGTGTGTATCTGTGGGCATGAGAGGGGTACCTGTGTGTACAAGGGGGTACCTGTGGGTACCTGTGGGTACAAGGTGGGCACAAGCAGAGGCAGCAGCTGCGTGTCCAGCGTTTAATGCCGCGGGGTCGGGGGTATGTACACGGAGCTGTGGGGCTGCCCCACGGCGGGCACAGACCGTGGGGCTGAGACACCGAGGGGCAGAGACGTCGTGGGGCAGAGCCTGACGTGGGGCTGAAGTTGATGTGGGGCAGAGTATCCATGGGGCAGAGCCCGATGTGGGGCAGAGCCACCGTGGGGCTGAAGTTGATGTGGGGCAGAGTATCCATGGGGCAGAGCCCGATGTGGGGCAGAGCCACCGTGGGGCTGAAGTTGATGTGGGGCAGAGTATCCATGGGGCAGAGCCCGATGTGGGGCAGAGCCACCGTGGGGCTGAAGTTGATGTAGGGTAGAGCTGAGGTGGGGCAGAGCCACCATGGGGCTGATGCCAATGTGGGGCAGAGACACTGGGGCAGAGACACCATAGGGCAGAGCCCCACATGAAGCCAAGCCACTGTGGGGCAGAGCCCCATGTGGGGCAGAGCCACTGTGGGGCTGAACCTGATGTGGGGCAGAGCCCCAT
>NW_008682639.1:1029-1251 GCF_000695815.1 Acanthisitta chloris
AACATGGGGCAGAGCTGCCATGGGGCTGAATCTGGTGTGAGGCAGAGTCTCCATGGGGCAGAGCCCTGTGTGGGGCAGAGCCAAACGTGGAGCAGAGACCCCACGGGGCTGAAGCTGATGTGGGGCAGAGTCCCCATGGGGCAGAGCCCAATGTGGGGCAGAGCCGGATGAGGGCAGAGTCTCCATGGGGCAGATTCCCCATGGGGCAGAGTCTCCATGGGG
>NW_008682640.1:0-15485 GCF_000695815.1 Acanthisitta chloris
CTGGAGCTGTCAGGATAGACTTTATCGTTGCTGGTAGGAAACACCCTGGGACTGTAGGGTCAATAGGGCAAGGAGAAATATTTGCTTAAATGAGATTTAGTTTTTTCTTTTTTTTTTTTTCCTTCCTTTCTAGTCTTTCTTGGGCTTGGGTAGGAGCAAACTGCTTTGAGAACATCTGTTTCTCACAGTTCACAAATCTCTGAATGGTGATGGGGGAAGGTCTGGGGAAGCTGGCTGAGCTGAAACGCTAAGAGATGTGGGAAAGCCAGGGCAGCTGGAGTGCCTTGTGAAAATAAAATCAAAATCTGGCTTCTACGTAGAACAGTGCAGCTCAGATGCATTGACTGAAGGTTTCCCAGCCTGCAGTCTTAATGCTGCGATAAGATTCTTGAACTAGTTCTGGATAATGTGAGCTTTGAAGATCTGTTTATGGTATGTCAGTGTTTCCTTCTCTCTGAATGGCCAAGCAAAATGTCCCAAACAAAACTTGGGTTTTGCTTTTGTCAGTTTCTTGTTTGTTTGTTTTAAACTAAAGCTTTCAAATGCAGTGTTTTGGTAACTGTGGAACCCAGATAAAGAACAGATAAAGATGACTTTGAGGACAGGTGGGCTTAGTGATTTCTTGAGCACACATTTGCAATGCAGGAGCCCCCTTTCCTCAGTTAGTGAATTGGTCACACTTGTGTGGTGACAGCAGCAAGCTAGTTGGTGATGGAGTTTGCCATGACTTTGTAAGATGTTGATCTTTTTCAGGCTGGGGAGAACATTCTACTTCATACCAAAGAAGTGATTCTTGAGGTCAATGCACAACATGCTGCTATTTTGCAGCTTCTAAGAAGGAACATGTAATCTGGTTGTAGAGTTAGGGCTGCCTGCACAAAGGTTGTGGTACTAAAGTGCTGTGAAAGTCAAGTTTCTTGGACAGCCTGTGCTTTAATATGGGCTGTGCAGCAGACTGGAGCAGTATTCAAGCTCTCTGACTGGGCTCTGGTCTTGAAAATGTTGATTCTGAGGGATTAAAGTCTCCCTGCTGCCTGTCCTGCCTACAGATGTCTCTAGAAGGGGGAAGGGGAAACAGCTGGCTCTTCTCTCACCATTTGAAATGTTAACTGTGTTTGCAGTTCTAAGTTTACTGGGTTGGTAATAAAAGGTGTTTTGTGATACAGATTGATTTACTTCTTTCTTGTCCTTGGCAGTAAACGTTAGACAAAAAGTTGTAATAGGCTATGTGTCATGCTGTATTTATTAAAGAAAAGCAGAGGTAGTCAGAGGGATGAAATACTTCCTTAATTTAAGCAGATACCAAACTTGACCTTTGATGAGGGAATTCAGGTGCCCCAGATTACAGCATCAGTGTGCCCTTGTTGGTAGCTTCTGCCATTAAGCTTGGAGGTGCTTGGATGTGGCAACCAAACCTTTGAAGCTCTAACTTCATGTATTCTGTGTTGTCAGTGGTCACTTGTGCTTCTGCGGAGCACAGTGTTCAACTCACAGCTTCTCACTGATCTCTGTCTTGCAGTGCAGATAGGTGACTGTACTTTGTATTTAAAATGGATGTGAAGCACCATAGAGCTGTGGCCCCATAAATGACCTTCCCTTTGCCTTTGGAAATTTGGCTCTGCTTTTTCCTGGTGACAGATGCCTGATGTATCTTGATCTTTTGCAACAACTGAGTAGATTCTGTTGTGCCGATAAGAACCGTCCAGTGAGAGAAATTGAGAAGATGAGTGTGCAGTCTGTGCTCAAGCACAGGTAGTGTTGGTAGGAGCTGTGTCAGTGCTTTTTATGCTGTGGAGCTTGGAAGTCATGTGGATGCTTAAACTCCTAAATAACGGCAATAATGCAGAGCTGAAAAAAACTAAACCCTAGGTCCCCAGTGTATCGTGAAATACGTAAGTTTTGTGTAACTGGGCATTTCTCTGAAGGATTTTGACGGATGACTCAAACTACTCTTTTGCATTAGTTTTCTCCTGTCGCTGCAGTAGAGACCTTGGTGCTGCT
The DNA here is from genome assembly GCF_000695815.1 of Acanthisitta chloris. NCBI lineage: Eukaryota > Metazoa > Chordata > Aves > Passeriformes > Acanthisittidae > Acanthisitta > Acanthisitta chloris. Next base: position 2,002 of record NW_008682640.1, read on the forward strand.
TTTTCACTTATTTCTCTTGGTGAGTTGTTAGCTGATCTTGTTAGCTTTGCCCGTTGACAAAACTATTGGGATCCATCCAGAGAGAGCAAGTGACACTTAATACCCTTTGCAATTTTGCTATGACCCTGGTAGTCTCCTGCATGAACTAAATAAGGACTACTTGTCTGTTGTGAGGTATAGAGAGATATGAATCCTAATATAGGAGTGCCTCAGAGCAGGAGTCTGTCACTTGCTTTCAGCCATAAAAAGGGGTAGTTAGGAGCAGTAGACTTGCATAGCCTTTAGGCCAATGGTCTTAACAAGCCAAGAGTAGGCAATCAATGTTTTTTGCTGTATTTCCTAAATGAAGAAATGCGAAGTGGCCTGGTGTAACTGGATTCTTCTTAATGCTGCAAAACTGGCCCTGATCAGAGGGTTCAAATTCTGATGGTCTTCTGATAGCTAGAAAGTTATTGAACTGTCCTTAGAAATCAGTCCAGGATCTGGAATTGAATATACCTTCTTTACTTTTAACGTGAAGTCTATCTCCTCAGTTATCTGTATGGTTCAGATTAAAGGTTGCTTTAAAAGGGTACTGATGAGGGAAAGTGAAGAGATCGGAGGAATTCCTACTTTGTGAAATGTCTTTTCTAAATCAAGTGGTTGGCTGCACGCCTTGGATGTGAAACAGTCAAAACTTTGCTGCCTTTAAGCACAGAGCAAAGTCCAGTGGGTGAGTGCTGTTACTCTGCAGTACCTTCAGCACAGGGCTCTGAAGCTCACCAGTGGGTGGGAGCACAGAAATTGGGTGGAGGCTAAATTCAGGGCGCTGCTGTGTGGAGAGCTGTAAAGGCTAGCCAGTGACTCAGATTTAACCTAGAAATTAAATTCCGTATGCTGATTTATACCCAGGGCATTATTTAGAAGATCTTTTTTTGCATTACTTAATTCAGTTCTCGCCCAGTCTGGAGTGTGCTGTGGTCTCATTGCCCTAAGGGGCACCAGGAGGTGTAGGAAATGCTTTTCTTTGAGCTCAGGGAGACAGATGGTCCCATCTACTGGATGTGAGAAGCTAGCTATGAGTGTATCAGGTACAGACAAAGAAAAGGGTCTGTGGTTAAAATAATCAATTGTCAGAATAACTGTAGCTGTAGACCTCACCTTCAAGGTGTCCAATGCCTTACAGCCCATTCTAGGTAATTTATGTGGCTGCAGAGTGGCTTCAAGTGAGAATATAGAACTTTTTCTGCTTGAAGGTAGCCAGAAACTGGGAGGATGGATTTAAATGGATGCACCGTATTGGCTTTGATAAAGAACGTCCTCTGCCTCCTTGAGCAGTTGCTCTTCTGAGCAGGCTGCTGGTTGTATCCAAACTTTTCATTTCAAAACAAAAGGAACTTAATCTGAATGTCAAACCTTTAATCTCAGTGTGTTTAAAATGAAAGGTTGAGTGGGTTTGTGTCTGTACTCAAAGCTCCTGGTTAAAGCTCTTATTTTAAATTTTCTGTCCCTCTGGCTACAGTTTTGGTCTTCCTTCTGCATTTTTTTTTGTTTATTTTACTGTCCTCTTTTTCCTTCTTTCCTTTCTTTCTTTTCCTTTTCTTCCTTGTGTGTTTGATTGGTTACTGACTCTTTCCTGTAAGATTAACAAAGAAAGCTTGACAGAGTGATGGTGACTTATGTGCAGCGAAGGGAGTTCAGCCAGCCACCTTGTACATCTTTCCTAGCTGGTCAGAAACAGAGCCTTAACTGGAAGTTAGGAAAACCAGCATCATTACAAGGGCTGTCAACAGCACGTTAATAAAAGTTATTTCTTCATTAGGTAAGAAGTGAGATCTGATGCTGCTTTTTATAGAAGGTGCTGACACTGTTAGAGCAAACTGCAGAGCTTTGCTAAGGGAACTGGTACCTTTGTGCTGAGTGGTAGCAAGAGAGTGATCTGCAGTAATATATTCAAGCCCATACCATTTCCTAATTTGAACATATTTTATTTAGTGCTTCAGGCTGAGCCATGGTTACACTGTGTAAAGCATAATGGAATGCATGGCCAAAGCAGTTCTGTCAAAATTGAGGCAGAGGAGAAACCAATGGTAAAATTAAGGGTGTCAACCAAAGCTTGCTTAGTTTTCTGGTCTTTCTTGAATGAAAAATATGAGGAAATTGTTACCTGCCCCAAATAACCTCTTTGGGTGATGTCCATCCGTTGCTCATTAGCTGCATCTCAGTGAAGTCAAGAGGATCAAGTATTCTGGCCTTCTGTAGGCAGTCTCTCTCTCTCTCTCTCTCTCTCATATCTCTCTCATGCCAGACTTGAGCTCTGCTCTTTCTCCTGGCAAATTCACAAGCAAATGGCTGTGGTGAGGTTTGTGAGAGTTGTTGTTATTTCCTTCCAGTTCTATTAAGAGAAAACTGGTAAGCCCATGACAGGAACATCTCTTCCAAGTCTTGTGTTTTCCCACCTCTGCAGGCTGAGTCAGAAGTCAGAGTAGGTCATAGCAGAGAGATATTGGAAGGGACAAAAGAGTTGATGAAAACACTGCCCAGTTGAGCAAGCAGGATTAACATGACAAGGCAAATACTGTTAGCAAAAAAATTGCTCTTTTTGTTAGTGTGGAACTGTGCTTTCCCACACCTGCTCTACACCCTCCTGACAAATAGTCCTGAGTTAAGTGTGTCCCAAAAGCCTGAGAATCCCCATGCCAGTGTGACTCACTACTCTGAAACTGTGTGCGTGGCAATGGCACACAGGAGAATTTCTGGAGAAGTCCTGGGACTGATAAGTAACCTCTGAACGTGAACAGTTGAAGGACAAGCATAGCCACTGCTCTGCCAGCAGGCTGGGGGAAGAGTGAGCTCATTTTAGGATTACTTAGTTTTAAGTGTTTTAAATCTTACCTGTTTCCAGGAGAGTTTTTTTAGGGTGGAAAACTTGTTCATGGATACAGCAGGTCAAGTTTTCAGTGGGTCTATGTTACTGTAAATTATAAAGAGCACAGGAGGTTCAAGGTTTTTCAAAGTGCTGGTTCTTGCACATGACTTTGTGCTCACTGCTCTCATCTGCCACCAGCCGCTTTCTGTATATCTGATATTTATCATATCAGTGCCAGTGGTCAGGATGCTTTAGCAACTTAAAGTTCCCAAGATCCAAGTGATACTAGTGCTACTTTTTGCTGTTTTGAAAGTTACACACACCGCTAGGCATCTCTAACTCCCCTAATGCAAGCTAGACCCTCATCCTCCAGATGTGTCTCCCTTTTGTGACTGATCTTGCTGAGATGTGGTTATATACAGGATGTGACCCAAGTGGTACAGAAAATAAACTTTCAGATCTTAATTCATGTGTGCAAAATAGATAGCAAGAGCTTCCATAAACATCAACTTTCAGTTACTAGTCTGGGGGCGAATACATGGTGGGGATCCTTATTATTCAGAGTGCTGGGTTGTTTTAAACTTATATAAATTCATCCAGCTTTGAAGAAACATGGGGTTTGCTTTTGTGCAGGCAAAGCTCCTAAACTTCCCACTGAGTCCAAGAAGCATATAGGAATTCACAAGGCTTTATCCATCTTGTCAAAAGCCTGAAAAAGGGAGACTTTATTCTAAGGGAAAAAGTACAGATAATTGTGAAAAATACAGCTTGGGTAACTCCCTGCTCAGTGCAAAGAACATGGGGTAACTAAACATGCTGCTTTCCTATAAAATAAGTGCCAGATAGATGTATTGTTCAGGAATTCAATGCACGGATGCTGAAATAAAATCTATCCGTTTGGAAGTAAAACAAAAAGGGCAGTTATTTCACATGACCCTAGAAGGATGTCGTTTGTTGAGTTTTTTCCCAAACCGTTATGTTTTAGCATACACCTTGTTTAAACTTGTGTATGTATTGGGAAAACTAATCTATCATTTCAAAGTTAAAAATTCCCAAACCTCAAAATGTTTCAGTCTAAAAACAGCATCAAGATACTTCTCAGACACACCAGAACACTCTTACATTTCAATGTAATTCTTGTCTGTTAACAGGCTTTATGAAAACATGTTCATGTTTGGCAAAAGTTGCAATTTCTTTTCAAAAGAGAGGAATTGGTTGGGCAGTTAGTGATTACAGCTGGGATCTACAGATGTTGTGGCTTTCAGTTCAGTAAGGAAATCCAATTCTCTGCCAGTTTAGCCACTGCACATCAGTTGCTATTGCAGAACAGTTCAATTGCTAATATTGCATCATACAATTCAATGTCAGGTAAAGATACTTTTAAAAACAACCATAGAAGCACATCTGGCTGTTTTCTGAAAAAAAAGATGGGTAAATCACAAGTAGGACTTCAGGACATGTGAAGAATTATTAGAAAATACCTAATGAAATAAGCTTGAAAACATCTCCCATGGCCATTCTTTGTCATTGGAAAACCACAAACCGAAAATTAACCTGTTTGCTGTTAGTTCCTATTGTTTGATGCGGGTGATTATACTGAAACACAAACCAGTCCTTGAGTTAAAGGTACTTGTGCACCCCTTTGGGTCTTCTGCTGAGTTTGACCTGCCTCACAATCCTTCAGCCTCTGTCCTAGACCAGCCTCCCAATCCTCTCCCTGGCAGGCTGCGAATATGGAAATCACAGACATCACTTGGGCTCCTTTCAGAGAATTACCACAAAATACAAAAATTTCTCCAGTGAAGTCCTAATGAAATGAAAAATAGAACCCGAAAGCTGAATTACAGCAGTTAATAATAGAACAGCTATGTGGGGTTTGATAGGAGAGACCCATTACATATACTTCAGTTTATGTACTCGGTGTTTGTTCTTCTCTAATGCAGCACACACGTGGTCAGATTACAGAAAGCCCTGGCTGGCTTCTTACTCCCTGACCTCCCAGCACTTCCCAATGGTTACAGTTGTTCCTGTACTATACAGTTACTGTGGTATCTTGATACTTTTGGAAAATGGAAAAAGTGCGTCTCCAGTTTTGTGTGCTGCTACATGAAGAGTTAGTAATTGCTATTCTGTTGCCCTTATTGCATCCCAATGCACTTAGTTGTTCCATGTGGTACAGCCATTGCTAGTCCTGATACAGCTCAACAGCTTTGAAATCTTGGATCCCTGCAAAATTATATTCCAGGCTGTGAAGTTCCATAAAGGGGTGAAGCCTGAGAGTCAGACCTGCTGGGAACCCATCAGCAAACATCATCATGAGGAACCAGTAGGTAGTTTCTAGTGGAGATTATTATCTTTTCTGTTGGAAGGTTGTAAATAAAACATGGAAATTTAATGTTGCTCTGTGCAGGAAAGCACAAGTAAAGTCTATATGTGAGTTTTGAGCAAAGATCCTTTGTTCAGTAGCACAAGACAGCATTAGGAAAGAGATGGACTCTGGCTCCTGATAAGAAGCAACTGAATCTGGTGTCCCTGGAGGTGCCCCCACTGTTATGTTTCCTGAGCATTTTCCATGTTCATTTTTCACATAGCACTAGCAGCTCAGAGCACAGAAGAAGAGCTGGGAGTGGCACATCCCCAGCTACAGCTAAATCCTCTGAGGACAGTTTTTCGTGCAGTTCAGGCTTGCTGACAATTATAGCTACAGAGGATAGCAGCCAAGGATGTGCCCTGTTATGCTGTGTTGGTTTTTTTTACTTGTCTCCCCATAATGCACATGCAGCTTTAGTGAACAGAGGTTTCCTGCATCCCCAAGACATGTGGTACAGTCATAACCTATCTGAAAATACATTACAGCTCAGTGGGTGCTCAGAAATGTTGTTGAGGCCGTGTAGGAAACTGGTGACCAAATGAGCATCGAATAATCATCAGTTATAACTTCCAGATTTATATCGACTAGTTGATTTCAGCCTTTTTATAGGCCTGTGTGTCCTGGGAGGCACATCACGCATGTACCCATCTCAGATCATCTTGTTCCATGGCACCAGTTAACTGTGGCCAAAACAACACCCACTGCACAGCAGGGAACAGCAGGATTGCATTAGGGGGAAGGCAGCATCTAAGTAGTGGTGAGGCAGGAGCCCGAACCTGCACGTGTGCTCCTTCTCATCGACTGGGGCTCGGTGCAGTCCCAGGTCAGGTTTGCCCATGTTCAGTGCAGTCCCAGGCTGGATTTGCCCATGTTTGCCCCCTGATGAACAAGGCCCCAGCTGTCTGCTGCTGCAGGAGTGTGCACCAGGGCAGGCCATGAGAAGTGTTGCACAACCAGTATAATTTAACCACATGCTGAATAAATACACTTTTGAGAACTCTTTTGAAGAGATGTTGCCTAATTAATCCTGCAGGGGGTATAATATGTATATATTTGAAATCCAGTTTTAGCATCATGCAATTAGCTTTTATGGCCCAAGGATTCTGATTTAAGACATTCTTTAGTTACTAATGGTAATCTGTTTTAATTAGCAATGCAAATGCATTTTAGATCCAAATGTGTCTGAGTAGTACAATGTAAAATGATGATTCACAGCTAATACCATTGAAGTGCCTCAAGTCTGGTGTTCTTTGTACCTTCTGTAGTTTGAACCCTGAGGATCAACACAATATTCAAACATCACTTTCAGCTGAAGCATGTGGAGGCTGAATAGATTTCTTTAGGAAATGGAATAAGTATTAATCAACAGGGATCCTTTCTAGGATGACAGAAAGAAAATCATAGCTTTAAGCAAGAAGGAGGCAAATGCTTTGAATATTAGTGGTAACTTCATCTCCGCAGTAGCAGAGCACAGTTCCTGCCAGGGCACAGGTGCTGAGCAGACAGCAGCTTCTTAGCTGACTTTGTCTTAGTATCAGAGAAATTACTCAGGCTTGAACATTCCAGGCTGCTCCGGGAGGGCTGTAGCTGCTCAGGGCTGTGTTGCTGTAAAATTTGATCTGGTAGTGTGTCTAAGGACAAGCCTACAGCAAGGCAAGCTCCAGACAAACATCTAAAGGCTGATGCTTGCTGAATATTCGCTGCAGTCACTCCTGCTGGAGATACTAAACTATCAGGCCGGTAGATGTCTGTGAGCAGGCATCTTGCATTGCAGTAAGAGATCACCTGTATTCAAAAGTCTTTCTAGAATCTAAGAGTCTCTGCTATTCAATTAATCCTTGCTGTTGTGTTCAAGCAGGTGTTTCTTTTTTTTGGTTTCTTTGAAAGGTGGATCCAAAAGAAAGCAACTACTTAGCAATAGTTAGGATGGCTTTTGTAATGATAATAGTTTATTAGACCTGTTTCTTGATAGAGCATTTTTACAGGTATTTGTGATTAGCCTGGGTAATGAAGTTGGTAATGAAGCAATACAGTTGATGCAGTGCTCCTCTCCACATCTCGGCTAAGCTGGATGTAGATTTTTTTCTCCATGGGGAGACTGCTGCTAAGGAGCAATGATGTAAGCACGACACAAGTTGTGGGAGGCTCTGTGTGTCCCTCCAGAAGTCAAAATCAATGAGTTTCTTAGGACTAGCCTCACTGGGAAGGCTGGTGGCTGGGTCAAGGCACTTGCACAGCTTCAGAGGGCTGAGACCTCGGCAGGGTGGTGTAGAAAACTCTCCTGTTCCCATGCAGCAGATGCTCTCTGAGACTGCAAGTTCTTGTCCCATCTTTCTTGCTGACGCAGATAGAGTGTAGTAGTGATTTCATCACCTGAAATTTGATAAACTTGTTGACTGGCATCACAGGCAAGGTTCCTCACAGAACTGCTCCCTGCCTTGGAGAGCTGTCAAACGAAAACCCAAGACTTAGATCGCGTGAGCTTGTTATATGGAACAGCAAGTGATGTTCTGGTTTTCCTACTTAAGCTGAATGAATTAAAGCTTCCCACAAGTCTAAATGATAGTCTTGAGTGTGCAGTTAAAAGTCTCCAAGCTGCTTAGCCATTTCCCTGTGCTGTGTTCAAAGAGCAAAACGTCACAAGCACCAGCAATTCTTATCTGTGTGTTTTTCTGAACCACTGTTTGCATTGATTTCATTCATTACTTTTAATTCATCCCAACCAGTACCTTTGCTGTGAGCTTGCATTTTCTGCTAGCATTTCTGGAAGACGAGGGCATCAAGGAAGCTGCTTTGGGCACCAGCCCTGGAGGCTCCAGCTGCAGTGTGTCTGTCGTCAAATACCCCAACCTCGTTGTTCTTGGTGGTTACGTGGTGTCCGCTCTTGCCCTGCACCACTTGCAACTTATTCTTATTCCGTTCTTTTCTTTTCAGGGGCTGTCAGAGCCTGAATAATTTAAGAGTGAACAAATGAGAGACGTTCATGGAGGACTCTGTTCTTACCTAGGCACAATTTGACAAGCATGTAGATTGCCTTGGGTTTCCACTGCACCTACCACAACTTTACTAAGAGAAAAGCCCCCTTTCCTAGACATCTGTGTCACTCTTGCTTAGTAAAGTTGATTCAAGATCAGCGCCTTTGGAATTGGTTGGTAAATGGACAAAGACTTTCTCTTTGCCCGGAGCTCCTCACAGCCTCCAAGTACCAAAGAGAACTCCACAGCACTAGAAAGCAAGAGGCAGCTGCTGAATGTTGGAAGCTACTGCATTTGGCAAAAGAAGCTGACGCTAAGATGCACACAGTTGTGTTTGTTTGTTCTGCTTGTTTTCTGTGCTTTCTGAGCCCTGTGTGTGCCTGGAAAGTTCCTTCTTTCTCAACATGCAGTTTTTCTTCCTGTCCCAAAGAGCTTTGGGTTCTGTTCTTGCTTTTTTTTTTTTTTTTTTCCCCAATTCCAATTTTGTCACTGATATTCTTCTGTTGTTTCCATGAAGAATTATTTGGGTACATAGCCACAGTTTTCTTTGAGGTAGGGAGACCTAAATACGATATTCAATATCGTTGTCCTCCCTCCTCTCCTCCCATTTAGCAGAGTGGTTCACCTTGTCATAGAGCTTGCTGGCTTCAAGTGTAAGGCAGAGTTGACCTTAGCAATGATGTCATTTAACTGAGAAATTACTTCAACATTCTTACAGTAGCTCAATTTGGAAGCTGCTGAATGAAGCTGACCCTTGACACTTCACAAAAGAATAAGCCTTGTGTTGTACTAACAGCTGCTTGGAAACCATGTGTAATAAAGTTTGTGTTTGTGCCCAACATCCAGGATAAAAGATGGTATTCGACGACTCTGGTACCCTTACGCTCCCAGCAGAGCAAAACTGCTTATATCAAAGTTTAGAAGTCTGCTTCTATGTGGGTGTCTAAGCATTTCACAGTTCCTTATGCTAAAAGTAACAGTGTACTTGCAAAGGCCAGCAAATGCTGCTGCTCTTGTTCACCTTCAAATATGACATTTCCCCCCTCATCATCCCATATAGCTTTCCATAAAGGTTCAGGGTTAAAACTTTTTGTACAGAACATGCATAAGTCTCCTATTAAAATACATCAAGGGGGATTTTTGCTTCGTGTTTGGGGCTTCGTTATTTTTGCTGCTAGCGACAGTTCTGGAAACTTCAGGGTTGGGAATTACTTTATTTTTGTCACAGAACGAGGACAGTGTAAATACAAAATGTAAAGTAGAACTTAGAGAAGTGCTTCAAAGAGCTGTTTGATTAAATTGAAATAAATGTTGATTTGTTCAAAAAAAAAAAAAGCATGCCCTTTTTGGATCTTGTTAGTCTTGACTTTTTATTCCCTTTCTTTGCTAAAGCGAAATGTGTGCCTTGACTTCAGAAACCTGCTCTTCCTGCTGTGAGGTATATGGGAAGGTTGCTCCAATGTGCATTCCCAGCAGATGTGTTGGACTTGCTCTCGCTGTGGTCTGGGCTGGTCCGGGACCTGTGCTGGGCACAAACTTGAGGCAAGAGAATGGGTGAATGAAATCAAGTGTATACAAATCCTGCTCTGGCCTCAGACTCTGTTGTGTGAAGCAACTGCTCTATTTCTGAGCTTTTCCACACCCATTCAGTAAAAACCTGTTCTAAAAAGTTGTTGTGTCAAGGTTCCTGTGAAGGTACATTATTTCCCTGCCTGGAGTCCTATCTCATAGTATTTTGGGATAGGAGCTGGCTAGGTGTTCTCACTTACCAGTGGGTTGATGGGTTCATTCCAGATGTTTGTTCTCTTATTATTCTTGTGAATTCACAGCTGCTTATGTGAGGGGTGGGACTCTGAAGCAGGATGAATTAGTCAGGCTGATAAATGGAGATAAAAAGGCTCAAACCTGCCACCAGAGAAATCATAGATACCTATTGCACTTGTAAGCTGTTATATGGAAACACATTTATGAGCAGGACATCAGAGAAAAGGACCATGGGTGTTTTAGTTGCTCTTTGAGTGCTTGGTGCTATAGGGTTGAGTTGCACACTTTGCTGAGGGTCTCTTCAGAGGCACAAAGATATGTTCTGCCTTCACCTGCAGCACCTCCTCAGTTAAATGCTTATCTGTAGGAAATGAGACCCTGTCCTATATTTACCTGAGGACTCACCTTGCTTTTTTCCTCATCTCCTCCCTACAGTCACATCTGATAAAAGCTTAGATTTGCATGAAGCAGCTGATACAATAGAGAATGGCTGTAGCTGTTCCTCTCACTAGGCACTCTCGGACAGTGGCGACGTCATGTTTTATTTCAGCAGTCTCTCTCTCTCTGTGCCTTCCCCTTGTGCTGTTTCTCTCTCCAGAGTCCCAGCTCACTCATTCAGCACACTCTCAGGATTTGAATAACTCTTCTTGCGAGGTCCCTTGGGACTGTGCGCCTCTGTGCTGTTTCTCCAGGCCTTTGGTTTTATCTCACTCTTTGAAACTTTCCCAGAACTGCAGTGACTTTTCTCTGACCTCCAGGAATTGGAGCTCTTGAGCCCTGACACTCCAACTGGCACAACCAAGACCTGGAGACTACTTTGGGATGTCAGCTTTCCCAGCACATGCTGGATGGAAGCTGCATCTGAGCAACACCAGCTAAAATTAAAAGCTATTCAACTGAAGCTGATGGCAGGTTGCCATGAGTTATTGCTCATTAAAGTGAATTGTCAGATGCTTAACTTCAGCTAATCATTCCCTGCTGCGAGATCGGCCTGGTATGAAGTGTACTCAGATGTGGGAAGGGGATTCACAATAACTAAATTTAGCTAAGGGTCTAATTTCCTCGGACTCCCTCTGTAGTTAATGGAAAGAGAGAAGCTCCTACAGGGTGTGAGTCCCACTCTGCATCACCTTTGGGCAGAAGTGTGCACAGCTCCTTGACTGCTGAGAGCAGGAGGTGAGCTGCTGCCTGCCACAAAAATGAGCAGCTCCGAGTGACAGTGTTTACCCACCCCAGCTGAGTGAGTGCTTGTTTTCTTCTGCTTAGCTTTCTACCTGGAAGTAATCATCAGAAAGTTTAATATTAAAGCCAACAGCTAGGTCACCATTTCCCAAAGGCAAAACCCATATGCAAAATCCCCCAGAAGCATCTCCTGCTTTGCTGTGTGGCTAAAGGGAACTCTGCAGATCATTCTCTATCTCAAAGCAATTCTTCTTTCATATTTCCAAGAAACACCAGCTACTCAATAATGAAACAGCGTGTTCTGAATGTTGTATGATTAATTTAGATTCTAGTCCTTTTTCACCCCTGTTCTTGGAAGTTAGTCTTGTTTCCATGTTTGGCAGTAAAACAGAAAGTAAAATTTTGAGTTTTTATGTTACAGTGATCAGAAAGTTTGTCAGGTACCTGCTACTTTCTCTATTGGACTAGAAACTTTTTTATAAAACATTTAACTCCTTACCATTATTCTTGAGTGAGTACAGAAGTCATTTCATCCACGTAAATGGAGTTGTGAGAATCCTGCCAGATTGATTTGTACCTTTTGATGTTACTTCTAGCTTGAAGCTTCAAATGATACTCCCAAAACACAACCAGAAGATTCAGTTGAACCGTCTCAGTTTGTTCATTTCTAGGAGATTATGAAGTTAGGGAGAGCATTTGAATCTCCAAATAAAATTTGCATTTAGATTTCAATGGTGTAGTTTGAACGTGTCTTTGCCCTCTGGTGTGAAACTGGCTCCTACATGGTCTCATCTCATTTTTAGCTCAAGCTGAAGCACAGGGCAGGTCTGCGGTTGGACACGTGTAGAGCAGCTGAGTAGAGCTGGAGGTGGATGGGGAGCTGTGGAAGACTCTGGGGCAAATTTTGCAATTCCATTGTGAAAGTTTAATGTACTTCTGATCTAAAGGTCTTTTCAAGCCAGTTGTCCTCTGTCTGACACGGGCACTGAAAATTTCCTTCTGTTCACTTGCTTCCTTTACTTGAGCCTTATTCGGAGGCAGTGCCTGAGGAGACAGTTTATCTGTTGACATTAGAAGTTGTCAGATTCATTATATACATTGTTAAACACTTGTGGTTTCACTTGAGGAATAGCTGTAAAGTGACTTCGTTTTATCCAAATTTTGTTGCCTCCCAAACTTTTGCAAATCCATGCCAGGTTTTACAGGCGGAATAGACTCTAACACTAAAACTGGGATCGGTACTGTCATCTGCTTAAGCCACAAAGTTTTGTAACCCTGACTCGTGCCAATAAAAATGTTTTACTGAGCATGTTTTGGACATTTAATACAAAAGCACAGAAGAGACCAAAGAAGAACTCTTCATACCTCATTCTGCCATCTTTTCATCCATTGAGTAGAGCATTAGCCCTGAACCCCTCAGGAAGATCCAAGGTGGTTCTTGCAGCAGCGTTTCCCAAGGGAGAGTATAAAGCTTCAAGAGGCTGAGAGCTGTGAATTGGAACCTACAGCCTGTATGATGGAGATGCTCTTGGAAAGGGCAGGACAGGGTGCATTTTGATGGTTTAGAGGATCCTTGTTAGTTTAGTGTGAAATCCTAACATAGTGGCTTTATTTGTGCATGGGATAGGTTTAGATGATTCCTACTCTCCAAGATTTTTTTCTACAGATACCTGTTCTTTAGGAAATTTACTCAAGTAAAGACCATGTTAGTCTTTCACCCACATCTGATTAAACTATGTCTTTGTCAGAAGTGTTATTTTACAGGAATCGCTAAATGTGGAAAATGGGCTCCGTCGAGCAAAGCAGAGCTGATTTATGTGCTCATTGGTCAGGTTGTAATTATTGGCTTCCATTCATGAGTGGAATTATTTCTGAAAAAAAAAATGTTGACTTAAATGCGCATGCTAGTGGGATTACAGAATTCCCATTCTGGCTCATTTTCTTTGACTTCTGTGGAAAAATCCTTTTCTCTCAGGCTGTTTTTCTGGGATGAGAAATGGAGCCATAAATAAATCAGAAGAGAATTCATCTCACCTACAGCAAGGTTGTGTCCTACTGTAGTCACCTGTCTTCATGGCTATATTCTGTATTATTTTCTGGTTATGGACATATATTTCTTTCCTATCATATATGATCTGTGATTGTTACATAAAAAAGAGAAGCCTGGTGTTTTCTTCCGAGTTGTACTGAGAAGCCTTTTCCTTTCTCTGTTAGAGATCTGAGTTCTGCAGAGGAGTCTGGTGCTGCATGAGCCTGATCAGGCAAACCTCCCCTCCCATGTGTGCTCTGGGGAACAGGGAGGTAAAAATAAAATGCCTTGTATTTATGTTCCAACAGTAATTCC
>NW_008682640.1:15499-29668 GCF_000695815.1 Acanthisitta chloris
TGTGCCTGTAAAACCAGGTCTATGAGATTTTCATTTTCCTTTCACCCAAGGTTGCACAGAACAGGAACCTTCCATTTTTCATGTACAAGAGCTGTTCTTTTATAAATGTCTGTTCATTTGAGCAACAACAACAACAAACATTTCATGGCTCCAGCAGTGCAAAAGCTCTGAATGTTAAAGCTCTTTGGTCTGGCTAAGTATCTGTCACAGTCCTCTTGCCAGAAGTTTCTTGGAGATTTGCTTAGGAGTCTTTTGGAAACCATCATTCTTCTGTCTGAATGAATGGTTTGGCCAGGAAATCAATGTAGCCACATGAGTCTGCTGACCTCCCTACACCCACTTCGCTTCACCAAATACCTTTTTTTAGACGTGTGTCCTGGGACATTGGTGGGAGGACAGCTCACTGTGGACCCACTGCAGTGTGAGGACAGCCGCTGGCTAGCTGGTCCTTGCAGGCAGCAGCAGCTGCTGAATTATCATGCAATGAGCTGCTGCATCTTTTCCAAAAGCACTCTGTTTTTACTTAAGCAAACTGTGTTTCCAAACAGCTCTACTAATGCAGTTTGCAAAGCACTTATGTGCTAGTGCTTTGCAAGAAGAGCACGGTAACGTGTCCTCTTCTTCCGCTCCATCCACCTGGTGTCTGGAGCTCAGGCCAGGATCAAGTGTCATGATTAATGTGTTTGTAGCCCTATGTGCCATAGAAGCAGTGGAGCTCACACAAGCGCAGCTTAGGAGGCTGTCTTCAAAGTCTCTCCTGGCAGATTTTTTGTGTTTCATGTTTCTGTCTCATTCTGTGAGCACTACTCTTCCTTGAGCTCCAGTCCTGCCTCTCAGCCGTGTCGAGGTGACCTGCTTTACATGCAGAGGAAACCGTTCTCAGCACGGCTGGCAAGTGGCAAGTGTGACTTGCTCATAAGTGTGTTCAAATTTGCAGCTCCTTTAAAAACCAGAAAGAAAAAAGGTTATGAATATGGCGTGTGGACTCTCTGTGTGGCTTTTGATTAGCACACGTTTGGCAGTAGCAGGAATTGGGATGTTTGGATGGGAGTGATTTGAACATATGTAGGGTGCTGGGTAGAGAAAAGTCACCCAAACTTGAGGGGCTCTCATAGTGGCTGGAGAACAGGGAAATTCATACCAGCCTTTCTCTCCCAAAAAAAAAGACTATGTTGCCATGTAAAGGCAAGATAAGGCCATGTTTCCAGTCTTGGGCTGCATGGGCCAAGCAAAGCCTGGGCTCTGGCTCAGCCTTACAGTGCTCAGCCAGGGCAGGTCAGCATGCAAGGAAAAAGAAGGGGACTTCATACCCGCCAGGGCTGCATACAGCATGGCATGACTGATATTTAGTAACCCCTTGGTAAACAGCCTTTTTCATCACCAAGGCATGACCTTGAGCCAGAAAATCCAGAGCCTTGTTCAAACGAGACCATTGCACGGTGTAACATGCCTCCCTCTGGAAACCTGTGGGCTGGCTTTTATCATGGCTAGTGGCTGTGGAGGTCTGCAGAGGTGCATGAGTGCCATGGCAGGAGAGGTGCTGTGTGTCTGTCCATGCTCCAGCTGTGGCTGTGCTGCCTGGGAAAAGGAGAGGGAGGCAGCAAGGCCAGGGCCTGGCCATGCTCGTAAAACCAGGTGTGTTTCCTGATGGAAAGAGAGGTCCATGCCTCTTCCATCATGGACCTTGGGGTTCCTGGATTTGGCCTTGCCTTTAGCTGAGGTGGGATCACATGTCTCAGTAACAAACCCTTGGGGTGGATGGGGTTGTCCCAGGCTCCTTTAGCCTCCTATCAGCATCCTTACTAAATTGGCAAAATGCTGTCAACTGGAGGTAGGGCTTTGGGCCACATTACTTACAGGCTGTTAAAGAACCTCTCTGTACATTAATTAACTGACATGTGGGGAGATGAGCTTGTCCTCGGTTCTCTTCAACCTCCCACCAAGCCCAGTCCCCAGGAAAGGCAGCATGTCCCCAGTCGGGGACACGGGGAATGGGAATGGCTGGGAATGGCAGCCCCACAGAATGATCTCTTCCAGCATTTCTCTTTCTGTGACTACAGCCCAGCTCCCTTTGCACCAGTAATTCCCAAACTTAATCCTCCTGCAGCAGCAGTGGGAGCATGAGCTCCTGAGGGTGTTCCTCTCTGCGAAGCCCCTTGGCAAGAGAGCCCTCAAGCTTTTTCCACTGCCTGCAGAGCTTTCAGTGCTACCGGGGTGGGGGCGAGGGCACGTGGAAAATCAAAGTCACCATCATGAAACCCTGAGTTTTGCTGACGCAAAGTGCACTGATAAACTCACAGAGCATCACGTGGAGCCTGTGAGGGAGAACTATCCAAAGCCTATTGAGTGGAAGATAAGCTGGCCACTGACAAACATTATCTTGCACTAGTTGATTTAATGCCACTTCGTGTACATGAAATAACATCAACAGGACCTAGCTAAACCCAGGCCTTTTTGAGATAAGACTGCTACTTTGCCCTTACAGAGGAATGTCACAAAGTCCCCAGCAGCTCCACCTGGGATCCATCCTTCTCCCAGCCCCTCTCACACTCACTCCTCCTGTTGTCATAAGACAGATGATTTGAATTTTCTTCCTGTCTGGGAAATGAACTTTGACTTTCTCTAGCTTGTTAAAATTATTTCTGTATGTTCTCAAAGTCTTAACTTTTGACCTCAGGTATGTAATAAATTATTGGTTCAACTTCTGACTGAGGCTCTCTATGGTTATAAAATTTCTGCCTCTCATGGTTGTACAAGCTGGCAGACAGGGCAGGCTGCAGTCTCTGCTCCCTGCACAGCCAGCTGCAAGCAGCAGCTCTGCCCAGCGGGGTATGAGCTCTACATGCAGGTAGCAGAAAGTGGCTTCTAAAACAGTACAGGTAATGATTCTCTGGGAGAATAGCTCCCTCTCAGCATGTGTATGGCACAGCATCTATAATCATATTTATTCCTGATCTGAGAATATCTGGATGCACCAGGCTATTTTCATGTGCTGTTACTTATCGGTTTTTGTTACTGCTGGGGCAGATAAAAGATTCAGAGATATCAGTCTAAAAATGTTTAATAACATCAGCTGACTGCTTTCTGATGTACAGCCTGAGATGTATCTTACAGGAGTGTAACAATGTTTGAATTCTGTAAACAAAAAATATTAATCTTAAACTGTGTGGGATTAAACATCTTGGTCCCTGATTGCTCTTGGGGAGGGAGTTACCTTGCCATGGTTTCAGAAAGTTGAAAGCAGGGCACTTGTTCCTAAAGGGCAATTGGGAAATCTTTGAGCAACTTGTTTGTTTTGGTTTTAAAGCCTTACTGACATTGGCACATCTTTGGTTTGTTGCATTTGGGGGGAGTAAGAGAGGTTGCACCCATTTCTAAGGTGCTAGTCTGAACATGTGTATTGATAACTGCAGTTGGATGCAGTTCAGCAGATCTCCTACTTCGATATAATGGAACTATTTTGTAATTTTAAGCCTGTTTTGTATCTCCTTATTAAGAGTTTCCTTTGGTTTGAACAGTTTGTCATCTTTTGTAATTGTTCATTCCAGTTTCTTAGTTCTAGAGAAGGTGTGAACTCTTTGACAGATTGTTTTCAGGGTCTAGGGAGATAATTTTAAGGTACTTCAAAAGTTAATAAATAGTCTAACTAGCAGTCATGTCATTGGGGTCTGGTAACAGCAATTACAGAATCAGAACCTGACAACATGTTGGTGGCTGTCAGGTCTCCTATAGTAATCTGCTTTGTGTGCTTATTTCCTTCCTGACAATTCACAATGAAATTGTGGGAAGAAGCTGAGAAATTCAACCCTTAGCATACAAATCAGACTTCATAAAAAAATGGACAACTTTGCTGTCTATTATCTTTCATAAGGACAGACAGTGTGGTATTAAATGAGAGAAGCGTGTAAGATTGTGGGAAATGGCCTTTGGAGGGCATATTCCTCTCTCTGGTGTGCAATAAAGTTTACACAATGTCCATAGGTCACAAAACCTTTCGTCAATGCAGGTTGTATTTTTATGCTTAGTACTGCCAAGCGCTTGATGTGCACTAGGGAGTAGAGGAGGTGCCGGTATGAGCTCTCATCTGCATCGTTTTCTTCCAGATGCATATTCAGTCTCTTCTAATGACAACGGGGGCAAGTCTGATTCAGTGGCCAACTTACAACCTCAGCCATCCCTCAACTCCATCCAGAGCTCTCCTGGCCCCAAGCGCTCGACCAACACCCTGAAGAAATGGTTGACTAGTCCTGTGCGCCGGCTGAACAGTGGGAAAACCGAGAGCAACATCAAGAAACAAAAGAAGGTGCGAGATGGCAGGAAGAGCTTTGACCTCGGCTCACCAAAGACTGGAGATGAAACCACTCCTCAAGGAGACAGTGCAGATGAGGTGTGTGTTGGTGTTTGTTGCGGGAAAGACCATATGTCCGATAGTCTCCTCTGTGGTGTGTGAGTCATGCCTGAGTAAATGCAGTTCCCTTAGGATCTAGAGGGAACAGCGAATCCTACGTAAAATTTCATTGTTTAAAGCTGTGTTGCAAACAGCTTTGTCATCCAAAGGGCAATAGAATATATATATATAGGGAACAGCATTTCAGAGTTTGCATAGATTACTGTCCTTTGACTAAATTTTTTTAGTAGTCTATTAGAAAGCTGCCAAGGACAGAAATTAAGTTTTTCTCGAGCAGCTGTTATCACTTCTTGCTGAGGTTCATATTGCCTTTATCCTACCATGGCAATGTAATTTCTCATTGAAAGAAAATACCCAGAGAAATAGCCATGTTTCTATCTGCTATGTAGTTGTACCTGTAATTTTCCTGCTGGCATGTTCCTTACCAGAATGGTGCTTTCCTGAGTAAGTGAATGAGTAATTAAAAGCAAAAAATGCAGAAGATATTAACTGAACACAAATAGAGGAACACATTTTAAAAACAGTACATTGTACTGTTTGCATTTAAATGAAAAAAATGCTTTTCTATCAGCACACAGAGAGCTGTAACTGCCTTAGCTGCTCGGATGACCTATAAACTGTATTTCTGTAACCAGGATTAACTGGCAAAACCTTATGTCTTTATTGCTTCTCTTGCATTAGCTGCAATTCTCTCCACACAACACAATACTGAGCCTGGTGGTAGGGCTCAGACATGTAAAAAGATAAACCCGTCCCTGCTTCTAATTATATTTAACTTTTCTTCAGAAGAGCAAGAAGGGTTGGGGAGAAGATGAGCCAGATGAAGAGTCTCACACACCTCTTCCTCCTCCTATGAAGATTTTTGACAATGATCCAACCCAAGATGACATGGTAAGGCCTCCTCTACTGTATAATTTTTCTGTTTAAGTGCATTTCTCACATAGCTATATGACAGTGGTTTTGCAGTGGTCTTCTAGTATCCAGGGCCTAGATTTGTGGTTATAAGAGAGTTCTATATGAAAATCATAATCTAATACCTTTCTCCAACTGGATTTACAAACAGCACTGGATAAGCAATTTAGCTCTGGCATCCCATTTCATGACAGGTCATTTGTGTGCCTGTGTTGTGTGCAGTCAGAAACTCCATTCAGGCTGATAATGTGTGTTTTCTACATCTGTTTTAAAAGTGCTGTAGCAGAAGAAATGGCATTTGGTGGCACCGTGTTGGTGCTGGTAGTTCTCTGCTTTCAGCTAGGGTCTCTTACACATTAAGTCAGAATTTGCCATGGTAGATGGCACACTGGCTTGCAGAGTCCTTCAGTTGCTGTCTTGGACTTGGGGTGAGAATCTGTGGATATGGCTGTGACAGTGGTTTGCATTCACAGTCAGTGCAGGTCCCGTCTGCACGTGTCCTCCCCCACCCTTTCATGGTGCTGTCGTGTCTCTTGTAGAAAACCATCCTCCTGTTTAGCAGTTTCCTGCTTTCCTGCTGGCATCTGTTTTTAGCACTGCCACTTCTGTATCGCTATCCTCTGATTGTAATTGCTGTAGGCAAAGAACAAGGATAAGGGAGATTAGTAAATTGTCAGAAAAAAAACTAAAAACAATCCAGAATGTTCTTGGGGAAGGTTCAGGCAGGAGTTTGGAAATACAGAGAGAGAAGGATGTAAATATTTCTAGGACTTAAGGAGCAGAGTGATGGAATAAAGGATTTGGGGGCTTGCTGCTAATCTGTCAGGAAATGTTATGACATTGTGGTGGTAGCAAGACCAGAAGGAAGCAGCTGGAGTCGTGGATTCTTGCCCTTTGAGCGCTGCATGTGCTGCTGGCTGTCTGGCAAGGGGCAGAGGCGAAAGGTCAGCGAAGCAGAGTCATGGTGGATCCATGCCCAGCACAATAGCAGTTGTTCCTGGCTAGCTCCCCATGGCATTTAGCTAAATGTTTGGGGGTTAGTTTGCTTTATGTTTTGGGGGGGTGTTTTATTTTGTTGGGTTTTTTGAAAGAAAAACAAAACTGCTTTAACTCAGGTCGCTATTTTTGGTGTCTAACATGCCATGTGATTTCAGTATTTGTTAAATACATTTCTGACAGAGTAAATGTTGTAGAACTAAACTGTTTTCTGCTTCAGATGTCTGAGCTTTATAGAGTGTTTTGGCATCTTGTTTCTTCACCCACTCCTAAAAGCAAAGGTTAAATAGAGCAAGATGCATCTGAAACCCTTTTCCTCTCCATTTTTCTTCCCCTACTCAACTTTTTGTCATGGGGGAAAAAAACTAAAGCACACAAACATGTGTCCTGAAATCCCAGGCACAGGAGCACTGTGTTAGCCATGTTTGAGCTGTGCTGGAACCAAAAGCTCTGTAACAGTGTCAATTTGTGCACAGCTCCCTGCTCATGTCCTACCTCTGTGCTTACAGGCACAGGCCTAGGTTGGACCAGCAGCAGCTGTGGTAGGTGGGAGATGTCTGCATGGAGCAGGTGGTGACACTTTCCCCAATCCCATCTGCAAGGTAGCACTAATTGTGCCTCACTGCTCCTAGAGGCTCTTTTAAAGACGAATTGCAAGATCTCTTCATGTTAGACATTCATCATTTGCTTCCTGGGAAATAGAACTACCATATTTTGATTTGCCATATGCAAACCAGACTCTTGTAAATCACTGAAGTTTTATTTAACCCTGAAAGTCTTGTAGGCAGCAAATGTTTCCATGTTCCCTTCAGAATCCTGCAGTTATTTACTTTTCAGAGATATTGAGCAATTTCAGTTAAAATAAGCAAGAGCAACAGCTGTTTAGTGCCTTCAAAAATTGGACTCCTTCTGCTAGAATGGTTGTGTTTGGCAGTTGTCGTCAATGTATTTGTCCAATATCTCTTCAAAATTCTTATTTTCAGTCCTATTTTCACTAGACATGTCTGCATTGCAAGTGAAACAGGCTGTCTAAGGTTTTACATTTGTATGAGATTCCTGCATTACTAGCCTAATTCCTCAATTACTAGCCTGATTATCTGTAGTTTTTGTTCTTGTAATTGGACCTGTTGATTAGATGTATAATTTGTGAAAGACAAGACGATGAGTGGTAGGCTGTTCACGTTTCTGTTCTGTCACAAGGCTTCTGGTTAGGATTAACCTCCTCTGCTTTATTTTTTTCCTCCTCCTGGGGCTGTGTCACTCAACAGGAGCAGCCTCCCCAAAGGGCTGCTGAAAGAGGTGGCCAGCTGCCTAATTCCTGCCATCACATCTCCACCTCTCGCTCCCCAGCACTATTTAATCTCAGATACATGTTTGTTAGCACCTGCACAGTGACTTAGCTGCAATAGCTGCTCTCCAGAAGACTTTTATTAAGCAGCTGAGAGATGAACAAGCTTTTAAATAAGTTTAATGCAAAATTTATAAAACTTTAGCCATGCTGTAGTCAGTGGCAGCCTGTTTAAAGCAGGTTATCAAAGGGCTTATAGTTTTAATCAGTGCTTGTATTGCCTTCAGAAGAAATGTACATACAGGTGAGCTAAGAAATCCCAATTCCCATAGCTGTCAAGTGGGTTTGAGTGTTCAAAGTGAGGTTTCTTAGGACAAAGACCAAGTGGTATATGCCCATATAGAGGAAAGACCCTAAACCAAAAGAGTATTTCACACAGTCTGGTCTCTGCAGTGCCATGGGGTGCTTGGGAGCACACTGAAGAGGTTTCTGCATTTCTGGATACCAGTACCAATCAGGAGCTGTTAGCTGTGGCTACCTGAATGCAGAGAAAGGCATGAGACGATGTCAGGCACCTAAAATCAAATACCTGCAACCAAGAGACAAGCAGAGAGGCGAGACTGAAAGTATCTTGACTAAGGCCAATAGGGAAAAGTGGGCATCTGCAAGAAGTGTTTCTGCCCTTCTGTGCCAGGTACCTAGGATAAATGAAACACGTAGGGGCATTTTCTCTCCACTGGTTGCAGAGAGGGGAGAGAAGAGTTACACATTTTAGGTGGCTGAAGTTGCATGTGTAGGAGGTGTAATCCAAGTTCATTTGGAGTTACAATTGATCTGTGGGGAAGGGAGGGGGAATGATTTGTTCCCCCCTGTCTCCCTCCCTTAATGTCTGTAATTCCATGTGTACCTTGTGCTTAACTGCATTAATTAAATATGTATGTGTGGGGGAGGGGGTAATTTCTTACATCTGCAGTAAGAAGATCAATTTTCTGGAGCCTATAAGATCGTAGATGTCCTCTGAAGGCGGAACCAAGAGACTTTAAGAGTATTGTAGCCTGTTTATAAATGAACTTCAGTTCTTTGACACTGTTCCTTGGTTCCAAGTCTTGGAACTGCTGCAGGTAGATGTGCAGCCAGAAATGGATGGCAATTCCATGCTTGTCTGACAGTCGCTCACCTGCCCATGCATGTGGTCCTCTAACCCTTCAGCTCCCCTTACATGTTCATTCTCCTGTCTCAGAAGCTTCTTCACTGACCGCTTGGTTTCCTACTCCCTTCTCATCCTGCTAACTTGCTTTTCCTTTGCAACCTGGTGTCTTGCAGTCCTCTTCTTTGCTAGCTGCTCGACAGAGCTCCTCCGATGTCCCAACTGCTGCGGATCTTGTCAGTGCAATAGAAAAGTTGGTCAAAACTAAGCTGGTAAGTTTAGTGTTGTGAAAACTGTGTATACCACAGGCCTGATATGACTCTAAGGAAGGGCTTTAAAGGCTACCTCTTGTTTCTGGTTTCCTTGCTTTCTACCTTCATCTGCTATGCTTTTATTAACGCTATGTACTCTGCTTCTCAGTAGTGTCTAATATTTTTGCTCCCCAGGTGAGATGAAGCCTACATCTCATGTAGGCTCTCGCTGCATAGTCAAAAGTGGCTTCTGGAGTGGGCTTTGCAGAGCATGAGCTACAGTACTGTACTCCTTCTGGGGTCTTGTTGGTATTTAAATATTTTACACATTGGGATGTTTTGTTTGTTTTGTTTTAAAGCTTGTTCTGAAGCACAGAAGTTTTACTACCCAATGTGAATTTGTTTGGCATTCAGGGTTCCCTGAAAAGACCCTCTGAAGCACAGAACTCCTTGAAGTACCACAGCTGTGCTTCAATTTTACAAAGATTCATGTGTCGCTTTTAATCTGCATTGTCAACTCTTTCTGGCAGG
Organism: Acanthisitta chloris; assembly: GCF_000695815.1. Classification (NCBI taxonomy): domain Eukaryota; kingdom Metazoa; phylum Chordata; class Aves; order Passeriformes; family Acanthisittidae; genus Acanthisitta; species Acanthisitta chloris. The sequence continues at coordinate 25,033 of NW_008682640.1, forward strand.
GAGTGGGATAAGCAATAAAAATGCTCTGGGATTAATTTGTTCAAAATTTTCAGTATCATGCACTCTCCCTGTCTGGTCCCATGTCTCTTGGACAAGGAGTAAATCCTGTTTCATATCTTGGCCTCTCTTAAATTTTCCCCAAGCAGTTCAAAATGTTAATATCAAAGTTAAATCTTTTTCTACATGTCCCAGGACCTCTAAAATTAGCTAAATGCTTGCTTTGAACAAGTTTAACACAATCAGCAAGTAAGGATTAAGAGAGAGTTATGATGAGCCAAGAAAAGGTTCATTTCCTTACATATACTGGAAAGATGAAGAGAGTAAAAGCAAAAATTACCTGCAGTGATCATTAAACTACTGGAACTCTGTGCAAGCAGCTTTATCTAGTGAATCATTCGAGAGGATTTTGGTGTTTTCTTGGTGTGAGATACTGGTACATGAAGGGAATCAGCGTTCATAGGGTTCTTGATAAGGAGTGAGTGGTGAAGGAGCTCTTTGTGACGTGGGAAACCAAGAAGGATATTCCCAGAAAATTTACTCAAAAGTCATTTTATTCCATCGAGGGACTAACAAATTGAAAAGTATTCCATTAATCCAGTTAGACATATTTTTGGAGGATATTTTATTTTCTCTCCCCCGCATACAGTCTGTTGGGCCATTACAATTACTTTCCAGGGATTTGGGGGAAACTGTAATTATTGTGGAATGTTACTATGTAGCCTTCTATTTCTGTTTCTTTTTGTGTTTTACTTTACTACAAGAATTCTGGCTTTTGGAGCTTAGCAATGGTCCTGATTGAGACATCAGGGTATTTCCAGGTTGTTTTGAAATAATTTGGAAGAGTTTTCATGGGGCTACTGGAACATCGTTTTTTCCACCTTCTGACAAACAAGCATCTTCTCTGTTTTAATGCTTTTTTGTGGGGTCCTACATCAACCCAAAGCTAGTTTGGTTGTGTTTCTCTAAGTCCTGTGTGAAAGTATTGCTGAATACTCTGCTTGGTTTTAGACTGCAGTGTTTATTGCAGAACTGACTTGAAACAGAAGATAACACTGTTGCTGGAAGTCAAGGACAATGTTTATTCTATTGTTCTTTGGGGTTTTTTTAGACCCTTGAAGGAGGATCTTACCGAGGAAGCTTAAAAGATGCCACTGGCTGCTTAAATGAAGGAATGACGCCTTCAACTCCCCCACGAAACCTTGAAGAGGAACAAAAAGCCAAAGCATTGAGAGGCAGGATGTAAGTTGTATTGCTCGTTTTTCTTTCTAAAATTTGCACCCAAGGAGGACACAGCAGCACTCAAAGAATATTTTGTAGTCAATTAATGGGCATGGAACTGGAAGGAAATCTGTTCTGCTTGCCTCTGTTTTTTCCTAACCTGTAAAACCACTTAATAAAAACACTTCCACACAGTGGAAGTTCATCATCAGTCTAAAATGTATAGCTTTTACCCCAGATAGCAGATATGTATTGCTGTAAAAGACTCTGAACAGCTCAACAAGTATGACTGAGATGTTTGCATTGGTAATTACTGCAATTGCCAGTGGTGAAATCAGCTCTCAAGGAGGGATATATGGTTGACCTTCTTAGTTACCTTCAAGGAAAAGAACAGAGAATCCCACTAGGATTTTTTGAGTGAGATCATATTTTTTGCCTCAGTTATTAGCAAATGAAAGGACAGGATTCAGATGCATTTGTGGTGGAAACACACCACTGAAGAGAAAGTTTCATTTGGGAAACCTTCATGTTCATGGTAATAGGAGAGGAAAGAAATGGTGACAGCTCATGAAAGTTGTTTTTTAAATTATCTGTACACTCCCTTAAGTTTAAGGGAAATAACCCTTGTTCCTTCACAGCTTATAATGGTTAAAGCATTTCTTAAATTCATAGTTGAGCTGTGGAACACAGAGAATTGGAGAAACAGAATCAGGAATTATATGAAAGAGAGCTGAGGTAGCTGATTTCTTTGTACTTACACTAACAAGAGTTACTGTAGCTATCTAATCAAATGGTAGATTGAGGGGAAAAGTAGCGTTCCATACAGCTCTCACTGGAGCGTGATAAGGTGAGAGGTTGAAGAAGAGCAGCCTATTTGGGAAAGATGCCAAGCAGGGAAGGAAACCAAGTTGGGAGAGAAAAAGGAGGTGGGTAAGAGTAGAAGAGGAAGTAGGAGCAAAGTGTCACAGGTCTGTGAAAGTCATTGTTTGCTCCTGCAGTTTGTTGTAGGAAGCCTGAAAAGCAATACAATGAGAAACTGGAGCAACTCCCAGCAGCAGACAGGGACATGACACTCCTTGATGTATTTCTGAATGGGAGAAGTTTTCTACTAGGCAGCTGTCAGCCTTCCCACAGGAAACATCTCTGCCTGTGAGTGTTTCCTAAAAGCTCCTCAGTATTGCAGGTTCTGGGGTTTCTCTTGTAGCAATTCAGTAATTAGGTAACTGGCAGCTAACTGCAAGTTGCAGTTTTAGTGCGGAGACCTTAGCAATTGTATGCATAGCTACAGGCTTACTTTCTAGTGAGATGCTTCTGGCAGGGAGACTGGCAGCATGTTACATGTCATTAGGAGCTGCCAGAACTAAACACCAGGATGTTTAGGAGCACCTGCTAGTGGCTTTCAGCACAAGACATCTGTCTCCCCTCTAGTTCCTTTGTATCTGTGTTGTGTATCTCTGCAGCTTTCTGGGTTTAATTTCATAGTCATGTGCAGCAGCTGAGCTCCCAGCTCGAGCTGTGACCCTCTATTCCCTGCAAAATCGCAGCTGAATCCTTGCACAGGCACAAGGAGTAATGTCCTGTGGCCCCAGCAGCACACGTGTGACAGCAGTTAGCTGATTGCTGTACTTCTATGAGCAGTAAGACAATAGTCTTATTGAGTGTCATTGTTCAGTATGGATTGAATACAGAATTACCAAGATATGCAGATATTCGGATTCAAACAGAAGTGAAGAGGGTTTACCCTTGTTCCAGTTCATGCCATTTTAAATACAGCTATGTAGTCAATACCTGCTGGTGACCAGGACTCTTTCCAGACAACTGCCTGTCCTTGCTCCACGTTGTCAGAGGAGATGAGTGAACTCGGCTTTTTGGCTGCATGCATCTTAAAAAACTTAAATTTAGGAATACCTCTAAGGTGCTGTGTCAGGTAGGCTTCAGAGAACAAATAGAGATGGTCAAGGTTTATTGTCTGCTTGCTAGAAAGAGGGAAGCTAAAGGAAGGCTGGTGCCGAGTTTAAGGTAAACAGTGGAGGTGCAAACTCGGGATCCTAATAGAGCTGTAAATTTGCAGGTTTCGTCTGTTCCCCAGAAACCTGGTTTTTAATTCACACCCACTTGCCTGCATGTCCTGCAGCATTATATACTGCAGGTACCTGCTGCTTCAGTTTTAGAGCAGAATTTAGCCAGGTGGATCCTTTCAGTAACCTTGTAGTTGGGAAAGGTTCTCCCCATTCCCTCAGCAGCTCTCTGTGCTTGTGGGGAGCAATGCAAACGGAGGTGGTGTGAGCTGAAAACTACCCTCACTGGGCAGAGGGGACGTAGTGAGCCCTTCAGGAGGGCACAGGGGTTCAGCCAGCGAGGGGGGCCTGTACAGCACACGCCTGTCCAGGCTGCATGCTGCTGCTCTGTGAAACAGCAGCCTTTTGCCTTTTGCCCTGCATGTGTTTACTGCCCAGGCACACAACTTGGCAGGGCACTTCGGAGAGCACAAGCATCTGGTGTGGCGGCTGCCAGCCCTGCCTTCTGCCAAGGGGGCTGGATTTCACTCTCAAACAACAAGAAACTCTTTGACCTTCCTCTGCCACGTGTCCTAAGTATTGCCTCTGCTTTGTCTGAGCAAGGGATGCATTGGGAGCGCAGCAGGAGCAGGATTTCTTTTCTCAGTAACTGCTCATAACCAAGTCTTTCCTTGTAATGCCAGGCTATTTTTTTCCCCTCTAGGTATTTTAAACCAGGCTTTTATCTTAGCACTGTTTGCCCTCAGCCCTATCGCTTCAAGTAGGTCATTCTGCTGATTGATGTAGACAGAGCAATATTAGACATGAAAGCACTCCTCTATCTTGTTAGCCTTGTTACTGCTGTAGCAAACTTGAGCACAGATGGGGTTTATTTGTCATGTGCCAAATCTATGTACTGGCGTAACTGAGAGGCAAACTGTCTGCAGCAAGCTGTAACTTTTTGAAATTGTCCTCGAAAGAACATTGTGTGATTAGTCGGTTTGACTTATAAAAGGAGGGACTTTTTTTAGCTCGCTGTTGTTTGCATCCATCAGGCCTTCATTAGATGACTCTCCTACCCAGGATTATTAGCTCTGAAATCAGTGTTAAAACATTTGACACCCACACACAGATTACCTAGTCTGAAAGATTAAGCTCTTAGTTATGACAGGAGAGGGGATTTGTTTTCCAAGTGTTGGAAACTTCCAAATGAAAACTTAATTGATGAATCTTGAGTAAAGCCAGAGGGCTGGGGCCAGAAATCTTCTGCTTGCTGCAAAATGTGTCAGGACAGGTCTGCATTGCTCTCAGGGGGCTGCACAGGGGGTGGAGGAGAGGAGGTCAGAGGTGGCTGGTTGTGCTGTTGCTCTTGCATCAGTCTGGGATGTGGGGGCAAGAGGGATAGGAGGAAAGAGGGGTTA
>NW_008682640.1:29681-34942 GCF_000695815.1 Acanthisitta chloris
CTGAAATGTGGCATTTTTGTCACTTACATTCCACTGAGCTAAGTGAGTGAAGAATGAGTACTGTTATGTGATCTGGATGTCGGTGAGGTTTTACGGTGAGGTCACATGTGGTGAGAGGAGTAAGCAGTATCATCAAGGAATATGGTCATATACGTGTGTGTTCTGTTTTAACGTAGGTTTGTCTTAAATGAGCTGGTACAGACTGAAAAAGACTACGTCAAAGACTTGGGAACTGTTGTGGAGGTGAGCTGAAGCAACCCCTGCTATGCAAAATGTTTTCCCACTAAAAAGCACCATTCTGACAAGTGACAACAACAAAAAATACGGCGTGAGAAGCAAACTGCCTTATTTTGCACTCTGCTTCCATGGCTCCTTCTCATGTTGACAGAAACAAGAAGAAATGCCTTTGGAAACTGTTTTTGTTTCCATCTAGCAAATGTTATATTTTAGGTTCAACTCCAGCGTGCAAAGGTTTTTCTTGGCTACACTGCTTGTGACAAACTCTGCTGTACTGCAGCCTTGAGGGCAGTGGTGGAGAATAACTTATGCTCCTACCACTTATTTCATGCTTTTCTTCCTGTCATATTGAGTAATGGTAGCACATAGTTTACTTGAGTTTGCACCTGGACTAATGTCCTGTGTCTGAGTACCTTTCCAGAAGCTGGGTCTGTGCCGAGGTGCATGTGTGGCCTGTGGATTATTATTTTGTAAAAAAAATCCTAGATAAAATAGAGTTTTGGGTTTGTTTTTTTTCTGTTAAAAAACAAGTCTTTTTTTTTCTAAGCTTCAACTTGTAAAGACCTGGCTGATCCCTAGGGATCACCTGACACATCCAACTCAACATGCAGGATCTAGGTTTTTTTCCAGCAAGGACTAGGAACTGAAGGCTTGTGATTCACTAGTGGAATTCACTAGTCTAAGGAGAATTATCAGCCCATCTAACAGAGATTTTCAACAGCTTCTAAGCTTGAAGACCTTTGTATTATCTTCTGTTTACATCATGCACCATTGGCAAACCTGACAGGCTGCAGCGCTTCAGAGGCTTACAAAGAAACTCTTAGGGGGTGTGAGAAATCCTGTTCATGTGACTCTTTAAACTTACTGCTTGGCTTTGTGCTCCCACAAAATACTCATGGTGATGAATGGAAGAACTCTGTACAGAGCTACAGAGTCTGGTTTCTTCCTTTTGCCAGAGAAGCCAAGAGCTTGATAAAGTACTTTGTTTAACTTTTATCTTATAATTGCTCTTGTCACTTCAATTGCATCTAATAATGGTTTGTAGATATTCTAAACAAATCCTTTAGAGTTTTCTTTTAAGCAAACTGTGTAATTTAAACTATCTAGTTGGGTTTCTGGTTTTAAATTGTGCAAAAGATATTTTAAGCATTTTCAGTGTAAAAAATCCTGACATTAAATTATTGCTCCTTTGAAAAAAAAAAGTTTAATTATGCTTCCCCTTCAAATGAACCCTTTGCCGATCACTCATCTTTTGTCCTGAAGGGTTTCATGAAGAGGATAGAAGAAAAAGGAGTTTCTGAAGATATGAAAGGGAAAGACAAGATTGTGTTTGGCAATATTCACCAGATCTATGACTGGCACAAAGAGTAAGTTTTTGGTTTACTTTCTTTTTAAACACCTTTCTAACCAGTTGTCCATGAAGGATTGGGCTATGTGGTGTCTGTATGTCTAAGCTGCTTTTAATTGAACATCAGCAGGTCATTCAGGGCTGAACTTCCAAAGGACGTTGCCTCTCTTTAAATGGTCTCTGTTGGTTTGTAAGTGCTGCTTAATAACTTCACAAATCATGGCTACCTTGAATCCTGAGAACATGTTCTGATTCATGTGCTTTTAGCCACAGTTTCACGACACACTAAATCCTGATATAGGGCTTTGTTTACCCAGCCAAAAACACCACAACTGCATGATGCAAAGCATCAGTCTTACATGAAATCATTTTTACCAGTGAAAAAAACTTTGGTGGGCTATAGCTTTGCACTGCCTGGCTTCATGGGAGGATGTTTGTCATGCTGTCTCTGATCACAGATACAGCTTATGCTGGCTCAGACACCATGCCAGGAGTGCTGGTCAGTGTGACAGAAATGTTGCACACAAGAGTGTGCTCTGTGCTGCCAACAGCTCTGACATTCCTTGCTGGGGAGCTGCAATGAGAGGCTTCACTGGGAGATAGGACTCTGGTCCATCCACAGCTCCTAAGCTACTGCTCACAAGCATTCCCAACATGACTCTCAGAGAGTTGCTACTTGTGGGGTATTTGCTGAATCCTCAGAAAAGCTACTGAGGCTGCCATAATTATGTGTCTTGGGTCACAGCTGTAGGCTCATATTCATCTTACAGATGTGCAGTAGCAATGTTGGAAAGTCGTGGTTTCCTTTTCGTGTCTTGTGGTTCTCAGTAACAGGAATGTCTTCACATGCAGCTGATCAGGTCATGAAGTTTGACCATACCAGTAGTATTTGGCTAGGAGGGTGATAAAATGCAAATTGCTTCAAGATCCTTCTCACATGAAAGCCCTGACATGCTTTGGTGTAGCTGATGCTTTTGGCTCTGAGTTAGGAAGTCCATTCCTTGAAAATCCTACTCATACAAGTAGCTTTTGAAAAGCTGCTGGAAACACAATCCCTGGCCCATTTCCCCTGTAACTTTATTAACTATGTCTTGCTTAGGGACAATATGGTCCTCATTTCAACTCTGCCACTCATAAATACTCTGCAGCTCAAACTAACTAGAATTTGAGCATGTATATGCAGACTTGAGCAATGGACACCGGGCTGGATCTTCCTTCAGCTCTGGACATTTCCCTCACCCAGGTAGCACAGAGTCCTTCCCATCATGTGCCCACAGGTGCTTATCTCATGGCCTAGGCCTGTCCTTGTGTTCTGACAGATGACCTTGTGAGCACAAACTAAAAAATGTCAGAAGAATCTTCCCTGCATATTAAGCTGATACCAGCAATGGAGTGTTTTTACCAGTGTCATTAATTTTCAGAGTGTGATCATAGGAGTTTTCTCTAACACATAGGGAAGGATTCCCTATTTTTAGGTCTGCATATCTGGGTCAAGAAGTCTATTTAAATGCAGATGAATTTAACATTTATAGGGGATTGAGTTATGGAAGCAGCTGTATCTAATAGTAGCAGTGGGGGTTTTTAGTTGGGTCAGCTGCCCAATTTGCATCTTTTTTTGGTGTTCTGGTATTTCTTGGGACCAGACCATTGCAGCCAGGTCCTCTCACCAAATCTGGCTACTGTAGCAAATTCATGAACGCATTTGAGACAGAAATCCTGAAATTAAAAAGAGGAAGATCATGGATAAGGAGATTGTCAGGATTTCCCTACCAGATAGAAAAACCTAATGGTATTTCTAAAATTTACTTTGGCTGCTTTTACCTCACTTTTAGGCACCCCAATATATTCTGGGTAAGGTAATTTGGGCTAGAAGGAATGACCTCCCCAGAGCTGCAGGTCAAGATAGAGACAGTGTTTAAGAATTACTATGACCATTATGAATTATGTATTATGATTAATTATGAAATTAAAAACTGTGACAAACACCATATCATAACTCACCAGCAAAACATGTTGATTTGATTATTCAAGTGGAAGTTTCTGCATCTCTTTCACACTGACCAGTACTCCAAATCTGCTCATGCAACTGAGAATTCCCAGTAAAGCTTCTGCTGAGTTTTCATAAGCATTTTGGTGTATGGAAAAGTTTTACTTTGGGGGCTCTCAGTGAAGAAAAGCAATTCTTGCAATTAGATAGTAATGAGCACTTTTTGAAAATTGAAACCACTGTAATAGTAAAGAGGAGCAGACAACTTGCAAGACAAGACCTCCACATTTCACAGCTCTCATCTAATGCTTTAGAAATCCCACCATTAAGGGCTGAAGCCAAGCTTACCTTTTCATTTATTATTGAATACTGTAGCTAAAATTGCACTGATATATCTGAAGGATGACTAGTTTGCTGCTGAGATGACATAAGGAGGTATTCTGAAATGTTGATATCCTTTCTTTCAGCTTTTTCCTGGCTGAACTGGAAAAATGTCTTCAAGAACCTGACCGTTTAGCACAGCTTTTTATTAAGCATGTAAGTTCTATTTTGTCACCTGTGTCTAGTATGTTTATCATTTAGGGTGTGATGACTCCCTTCCAAAAATATCTGTTTGTGTTGACTTGATATTTTACATGTCTAAACTTAATTTAAACAAAAAGTATCCCTATAGTTATGCATTTTCAGTGAGCAGCTGGATTGCATTATCAGTGCCTTTCTGCAGACAACTTTTTTGAGGGCAAAATTGACGTGGCCAAGGACATCTGCCAAAATATGATTATGGCAGGTACTTGCCAACTACTACAATTTACATGTTCATGTGATATTAGCTAGAGTACAACTCTATAGCAAATTTCAGACCTGCCAGTGTGGGTATGACCTCCATGGAAACCTCTCCTAGCCTAAGGTGCAGAAGTGGAGAACAGAACCAGTTACCAATTTGCTTTCCTACTTCAGCAAACTAAATCCTTGATATAAACCAAGAATAAGGAAGACCAAGTAGAACATCATGGCAACTTTCTGCCACCTTGTAATAACAGAATGGTAGCCAATGTCTCACCAGGCTCTGTGCCTCTTGCCTTCGTAGGAGCGGCGATTGCACATGTATGTGGTGTATTGCCAAAACAAGCCACGATCTGAGTATATAGTAGCTGAGTATGAAGCATACTTTGAGGTAAGCATGGCTCATTGTACATTACTGCTGCTTACAGCTGTGAGTCCTGTGCAAAGACACTATTCTGTAACCTGTGGGGTTTGTCTGAAACAAACTCTGGAAGACTTTTGATGCTGCACGTGCTGCTGAAGTCTCTGCTACGGGGAGAAAATGTTATTGTTTAATTGATTTCAAATTCTCGTGTTGTTCATTTCTAATAAATATTTAATTCCATACTAACTGTGTGTGGTCCTTAGAGTACCACAACTGCACTAATTCCTGTCCCAAATAAAATAAGACTTTTTAATCAGTGGTCTACAAACAGGGGAGGAGGTAAAAGCTGTTGGAGCTGGGTGTTGCCTCTCATAAATTCCCACTAACTTTGTCTGTTTCTAGAAATCTTTGGGGCTAGACACATTTAGATAGTAATGTGAAAGAAGCTTGTTTAACAAGGGAAAGATGTTTTGTTTCACCCCAAGGCATGAGGCATGCTCTGCAGGATTTATTTGTGAGCTAATCCCTGCTGCAGTGGAAAG
>NW_008682640.1:34960-37328 GCF_000695815.1 Acanthisitta chloris
CTTGGTCAGCTCCAAGGGGGAAGGGATCCTGTGCTTTGCAATGCCTTCCAGCTCGGTCATGACTTTTACCCAGTCCTTGCCTAAATAGGATATGCCAGATTTTTAAATCCTCAGAAATTCCCTCTTGTAAACAAAAGATTAAGAGCAGACCAACTTTCCGTGGAATAAGCCTCTGCTGAGACATTTTATCGTGTTCTCTGTCTTACTCTGTGATTGTTTGCAATTGTTTTTAATCCTCAATTTTTAGGAGGTTCAACAGGAAATAAGCCAACGACTAACCATCAGTGACTTCCTGATCAAACCCATTCAAAGAATAACTAAGTATCAGCTTCTTCTCAAGGTGAGTGGAAAGATACAGGTTGGACTAAACTACAGTCTGCATGTTGTATTAAATGCTGTTATTTTAAATCAGCCTTAGACTTCACTGAGGAATAAATTCATCAGTTTAAGAGGAAAGAGGAGTCTGCTTAAACATGGGCATACTTTAACAGAGGCCCATGGCAAATGTCCAGAGAGCAGGAGGGCCACAGCTGTGTGAGTGGTTTGTAACTTAGGATAGTAAACAGATTTTATTTTTTTAATTTTCTTTTGGAGTTTTTTTTTTTTTTAATAGAAGAGTAAACTTCAAATAGGAATCTTCTTCCTCTGAAGTTTCAGTCAAACTTTCAAATTTTTTTTTACAAATTGAAACAGAGATACACAAGTGTGTTAACAAAGTCAGTCTTTGGTGCTGAATGGCAGGAAATGTTATAGCCTCCATTTCTGAATATCTCTTCTCAAATCAGCCTAAGAAACTTATTTCCAGAATATTCTGGTATCTTAAAATTTGGGGAGCTCACCGCAAATCCTGTTTTCCCGAGGAGCCTGACTACTCTGGCTTATGCTGATTTATCTACAAGGCCAATTACTCAGCATTTCTCAAAGTTCATCCTGAGGGGTCTCAAGCTCATATCTAAAACCAGGCATGTCTGAACCCTCCCCTGCAATCTCCAGCAGCACAGGAGCTCTGAGGTGGTTTCTTCTCTTTTTTGAACTAGCCTCAAGCAGGCTGCCATCAGCCACAGTTTGGTAATTGCACACTAGCAAAGAGACAGCAGCGTGTTCCCTGAAATTCCAAAAGGAAAAGAAAAACCTTCTTGTGTGTGTGGTCTTGTGGCTTAAGGCAGGGATCAAGTAAGCATTCCCAAGGGCTAATCCCTCTTTTGTCTTTTTTTCCTGTGATGTTTTCAATAACCATCCACACCCCTTTTCCCTATCTCTAAAGTGGTCATGACATTCAGCAACCTCTGAAGATGGATTTATTAATATCACCAAGTTTCTTTTCAGAAAATCACATACTGAATATGCTTTTTCCTTTTCAAACTGGCCTCTTTTGTTCTCTCTTTCTGAAATGCTTTAATGCAAACCTTTCTGCTTTCTCCAGGACTTCCTGAGGTACAGTGAAAAAGCTGGTCTGGAGTGCTCTGATATAGAGGTATGTTTTCATGCCCTGGACAATGGTGCTAATGGCACTTTGTATGGAGGAATGAAAACCCCAGTGTTCATTTGACAATAGTTGAAGGCCCTGCTGGTATTCTAAATGTGGTATTTCTCTTAGCTTAAATCAGTATTAAAACCTGATGGCACAGTCCTGCATTTTAGGTGCACCATCCTCTTTTGGACATTACCACATCCCTTCAGTGCATGAGGGCCTTGCCGTGAATAACTGGTAGCAGCAATCATGCTGTTGAACATTGTGCTTTTAGGAACCCTCTGAATCTTTTGTAATAATGCAACACCCTTTTTCCTTAACAGAAAGCAGTTGAATTAATGTGCCTTGTACCAAAACGTTGCAATGACATGATGAACCTGGGTCGCCTCCAAGGCTTTGAGGTATGAATTTGCATTCTGCTTATAATAATAACTAGGCAAGGAAAGTTATTTTATCTTTCTAAGATTGTCTCTACAATCTGCCCTACTCCAGGCTGTTTATCTAGTGCTTGTTCTTCTCCAGTGCTGAGCTGCATGCTTTGGTGAGGTTTTGAAGGTGGGGGGTAATATACCTCTAACTCTAATGTTATGACAATCTATCTATTGTTTCCTCAGAATGTGAGGTCTGTAAAAGCTTCTTCAAGCTTTAATGAGACTTACATCTATTGCCAGAGCAAAGCAGATGATGAGCCAGCCTGCTCTGCCTATTAGTAAGGTCACCTGGCATTAACATGTTAACAGCTCCCACTGAGTTTGGCAAGATCCAGGAGGAAACCTGTGAGTTACAACCTCACAGGTTACAGCTTGTGGTTTGTAACTAAGCCAGTGGAGGCTTTGGTGAGATGTCTTATCTCCATAATGAAGTAAAATTTGTCTTACTGTCTTATGTACTGTAGCA